>NW_021697302.1:0-7523 GCF_005190385.1 Monodon monoceros | reverse complement strand
ATAAATCTTGCTCTCGAAGCCCACCTCCTCAATTTGGGATGATTCGTTGTCTATTCATGTATTCCACAGATGCAGGGTACATCAAGTTGATTGTGGAGCTTTAATCCACCGCTTCTGAGGCTGCTGGGAGAGATTTCCCTTTCTCTTCTTTGTTCTCACAGCTCCTGGGGTTCAGCTTTGGATTTGGCCCTGCCTCTGCGTGTAGGTCGCCGCAGGGCATCTGTTCTTCTCTCAGACAGGACGGGGTTAAAGGAGCAGCTGCTTCGGGGACTCTGGCTCACTCAGGCCGGGAGGAGGGAGGGGTGCGGATGTAGGGCGAACCTATGGCGGCAGAAGCCAGCGGGACGTTGCACCAGACTGAGGCGCGCCGCGCGTTCTCCCTCGGAAATTGTCCCTGGATCCCGGGACCCTGGCAGTGGTGGGCTGCACAGTCTCCCCCGAAGGGAGGTGTGGATAGTGACCTGTGCTTGCACACAAGCTTCTTGGTGGGCGCAGCAGCAGCCTTAGCGTCTCATGCCCATCTCTGGGGTCCGTGCTTTTAGCTGCGGCTCGCACCCGTCTCTGGAGTTCCTTTAAGCAGCGCTCTTAATCCCCTCTCCTCGCGCACCAGGAAACAAAGAGGGAAGAAAAAGTCTCTTGCCTCTTCAGCAGGTCCAGACTTTTCCCCGGACTCCCTCCCGGCTAGCCGTGGTGCACTAACGCCCTGCAGGCTGTGTTCACGCTGCCAGCCCCAGCCCTCTCCCTGGGATCCGACTGAAGCCCGAGCCTCAGCTCCCAGCCCCTGCCCACCCCAGCGGGTGAGCAGATCAGCCTCTCGGGCTGGTGAGTTGCAGTTGGCACCGATCCTCTGTGCGCGAATCTCTCCGCTTTGCTCTCCGCAGCCCTGTTACTGTGCTCTCCTCCGCGGCTCTGAAGCTTCCCCCTCCGCCACCCGCAGCCTCCGCCCGCGAAGGGGCTTCTTAGTGCGTAGAAACCTTCCCTCCTTCATAGCTCACTCCCACTGGTGCAGGTCCCGTCCCTATCCTTTTGTCTCTGTTTATTCATTTTTATTTTGCTCTACCCAGCTACGTGGAGTTTTTCTTGCCTTTTTGTAAGTCTGAGGTCTTCTGCCAGCGTTCAGTAGGTGTTCTGTAGGAGTTGTTCCACGTGTAGATATATTTCTGTTGTATCTGTGGGGAGTTAGGTGATCTCTGTGTCTTACTCTTCCCCCATCTTCCCGATTCCAAAAAACTGTCTCTTCATTCTTGGAGGCAGCAATTTGCCCTGTGTCCACCACCTTCTCTTACAGATCCAATAAGAGTTGTTGATTTTCTAGTTGTTATTAGGGTGGAGTGGCAGCTTCCAAGTTTCGTACATGTGGAGCTGCTAGTGTTGGATGGTCTCCTGCAGAGGCAGAGGATGGCTGTGGCTCACCGTGGGGACAAGGACACTGGCAGAATTTCTGAGAAGTACTCCTTGGTGTGAGCCCTCCGAGAGTCTGCCATTAGCCCCACCAAAGAGCCGGGTAGGCTCTAGTGTTGAGGTGCCTCAGGCCAAACAACTAGCAGGGAGGAAACCCAGCCCCACCCATCAGCCTGGACTATATACTTTAAAAATACTATTTCTGCCCATTTATACTTTATATAGATTTTTTAAAAACATGTTTTCTCTTATTTGGTCCTCAAATGCGGTAGGTTATTATTCCAATTTTACTGATGAGGCAATTGAGTCTCAGAAACTAAGTGACTTGTGCGAGGTCAATAGCTAATAAAGAGCTGATCCTGGATCAGTATCTAGGTATGTGTGTTATTGTCCTTATTGAGAATGTCTTAAATCAACTACTTAACATAAGAGACACTTAAATTTTGTTAAATTATTGAACTAATTTAACTGGGAACGTCCATATTAAAGGAATGACTGGGAGTTGCAGGGTGGTGGGGGTGATGATGGTTAATCTTGGCTAGTATAACCATGAATATGAGAGGAGTAAGAGAGAAAATTAGCTTCACCAAGCTAGTTTGCTCATTCTGAGAGTTACACTGACAGTTATCTTTTCTCCTCCCAGCCTTGTCCCTATCATCAATGATTACCTCCTTCAGTGACTGTCTAAGCAGTGGGTTCCAAAATTTCCTTTTGTTGTAGTTTATTGGGGTTTATTATAGGCGTCTACAGTTGCTTGGAGATTCAGCCATGCCCCCCCTGAGCCCCAAAGATGACCTGACGTCCCTGAAAAGACTGTTCACAATTGGATATACGCATTTACCTCTTTTACTCTTTTAGAGAGAGGAGAATCACCAAGCAAAGATATCTCCATCTTCACCTCAGGGACCACTCAAAAAGAGGTCAGCTTTTGAAGATCTCACCAACGTGAGTATGCCAGTCCAGTCCTCTGCCATGGTGTAGCATAAGGTTTAGACAGCCTCTTCCTTGAGGGACCTTTCCAGTTTACCAAACTCTGACCCTCTCTAGAATGTTGAGAGCCAATTTTATTTGGAATCAATGACCCAATTTCAGAAACTGCAGTGGCTCTTCTGCTGCCACATACCATCTGGATTAATTGATGGAGCTCTCTGGAAGGAGTATGAGTGATTATCAGGTATGAAATTGTAGAGAAATATGAGAACTTTGGGATCTTGCATTTAGAAAAAGTCCAGAGGTGGCTCAGCTGGTTGCATAGGCCTTGGAGGTAAGTACTTTGGTAGATTCATTTTAGTCTAGGGCAGTGTTTATCAATTCAAGCACTATGGGCATTTTGAACAGCAAAGTTTTTCTATTGTATGTGACTGACTTCAGCCAGCATTCCTGGTCCCTAGCATTAAGTTCCAGCAGCATCCAAGTCATAGTGACAATCAAAAATGTCGTCTGATGTACAGAACCATTGATGACCACGGTTCCATGATCTGGTTTTCAACTATGGAGATCTAGAAACTCAATTTTGACTAGAATTCCTGAGTTCACTTCCAAGTTACCTCCCTTCTGGTGTTATTAAGGCGCCAGCAAAAAAAAATTTACTAGTTATAAAGTTACTAACTGAATATAGAATTGAGTCGGAGGTAATCTTTGGTCTTAGAAAATAATAATAACTGATGTCTCCTGAGTGTTTACCACGTGTCAAGCACTATTCTAAGCATTTTCCCCTGTATCCACTCACTTAATCCTCATAAAATCCTCTGAGGCAGATACTATAATTATCTCCACTTCACAGTTAAAGACTTGCCCAATGTTGTTTTTGAAGTCTGTTTCATCTAGGGTACAGAGAACCCTAGTGGACCCTATCCTGCCCTCTATAATAGTGTCCTTCTGTGGCTACCAGAATTCTTACATCTGCTAGATAATATTTTACCCCCTTGGGCAGGATTGGATAAGCATTGGCAAAGTTCTCCCCTTTGTATCTCTGCTCTTTAGATGCTATGTGACCACCTTTGTGCTAAAACAATCTTTTCCCCATGCAGATTACAACATGTATGATTGTGTTACAGCTTCCTGCATAATCAGATTTACTGTAGATTGCTTGAAAGAGCCACCTCCCACACAGACCTGTAAGGTTAGATTCATTTCCTGACTTATGTAACCCTGGCTCTAGAAACTTGGTTGAAATAAGGTAGTCACAGAAATCAGAAGCAGATGCAGCTCATCTTAGTGTAGCTTCCCTTGGCCTCCAGAGTCCCTGATGGGAGTCCAGTGACACTGTGAAAAGCAAAGTCTAACCGCATATGAAAAACTTTCCTGCCATGTCTCAGTCCTCTTTTTGTTGTGAAGTTTATATCATCATTCATAAAGAACAAACACAAATAAATTAATAGGAAACATGCTAGGACCCTCCTGATTCTCCAACTGAATTCAACATCTGTTAGGCCACATACTTGTCCAGGGTTGGGGATGCAAGTCATCCCTGAGCAGTATCTCTGCCTCTAGCTTTTCAGAAGCTCAGAAAGCCCATTTCCCTTTTGTGTTCAAGTCCTGGTCACCTTGAATGATCTTTGGTGCTTTCCAGACAAAGTTCTATCATTACAGTGTACCTAAGCCATTCCAGGGTTGGGCATTTCTGCAGACGTCTGAGCTCATTTCTTTGAGGGTTGAGGACTCTTTTCTCTCTGAATTTTGGGGTTTCCCTTTATGATGATTTGCTTCTTCCTGTCAGTATTACTTCGTTTCCATGTCCCCATATCTGTCTTCTCCTCAACATTCACCACAGTGAGGTCCTGGCTTGCCAAAAGAGCTGATCTGTTTTAATTAGTTAGTCTGCTGTGAGTGTTCTTTTTTTCCCTCTCCTTTATCCTTTCAGCATGGGAAGGACTTTTGATTTGTTAGAGCTGGTCCAAAGCCAGTGGATGAGGAGACAAAGTCTATTTCCTAAATTATTTTTTGCCAGTAGGATTGTCATCTCTATTTTCCTATTTTTTGGTGAAAGAATTATGGGGAGATACTGGTAAAGGTCCCCTTGAGCTTAGATCTGAAAATATTAGTGCTTTGAACCTTCACATATGGCAAGTTGAAAATTTCACCCCTGGGGATTAGGGTCTCCACCTCTCTCCTGCCAAGAACGCACATCTTTTCCAAAGCTGGATCTCAGCCTGACACATAAGGAGTTTGTAAAACTTTAGGTGAAATTAAAATGCAAACTGTGTCAAGCTCTTTGAAGAGCAGAAGTGGACAACAACTTGAGGGCCTAAGAAAGAATTCCCTGTTGGATTGTAGTTGCTTATTATGATATGATGATACAAAGGCATAATTTTTTTTATACTTCATTTGGAAATAATTTCAAATTTATAAAAAGTTGCAAAAATAAAAAACAGTACAAAGAACGCACATATGCTGTTTACCTAGATTCATGTATTACTAACATTTTATCCTATCTGCTTACATACATCATGGTCCTTTACCATGAAGTACTTAGGGTATTTCAGTGTATATAGAGAAAGAGTCTCTATATACTATTTCTCCTCAGAGAAATAGTCTTATATAAACACAGTGCAGTCAACAACTTTATACATTTACATTGATATAGTGTTTTTATGTAATCTATTGTCCATATTCCAATTTTTTTCCATTGACTTTGTAAAATCAATGTTATAAGCACTTTTTCCCCTCCAGTAATGGATCCAGTCTAGGGTCGTTTACTTGTCATGTCTCTAGCTTCTTTTAATCTGGAACACTTCCATAGACTTTCTTTGTTTTTTATGATATTTTTGAAGAATACAGTCCCACCCAACCCCCCTTTTAAAAATAGAACATTCCTCATTTTGTGTTTGTCTGATGTTTCCATGTGATTAGATTGATGTTATATACGCTTGGCTGGAGTACTGTATAGGTGATGTTCTGTCCTTAGAGTATCACATTTGGAGGCACATGACATCCATCTGTCCCTCATTGGTGAGGTTAATTTTGATCACCCAGTCAAGATGTTGTCTGGTTTCTCCGCTGTATAATTACTGTTTATTTTTTTTCCTCTTGCAACTAATAACCTGTGGGACACACCCTTAAGAGCCTCCAAATAGCCACTCTTCATCAAAATGTCCCCTAGATTTAGCATTCATTGATGATTTTTGCCTAACAATCTTTTTGATGATTTTTCCAACTCTAGCACTTGCTCCCCATTTACCAGTCTACAAGCAGAGGCCTCCCTTCTTCCCTGTTTATTTATTATTGGTATAGACTTATGAATTCCTGTTTTTTCAGTGGTTTGTTGTTCAGTATTGTATTTTATTATTTTGGTGCTCAAATTGTCCCAAATTTGGTCGCTAGGGTCCCCCTTAATCTGACTACTGTGTCTTTGTGACATACTATCATCATTTTTTTGAGCATTTTCTTTCCAGCATAACAGGATGTTCCAGGATGTTCTTGTACCTATTTTATTGGCATGGAGTCAACCATCTCTGTGAAGAATTCCTGTTCCTTTTAGTGGGGAATGGTATTAGAGACCAAGATCTCAGTGCTAGGTGTGCTACTGGGGTGTCTGCTTTTTCTGCCCTTTCTGCAGACAGAGTTAGGAAATGTCTGCATGTATATATACATATAGGTACACACATATCTGTACTTAAACATAGATATATATATATATATATACACACACATATATCTATATATACAAATACACACACTCCTGTATACTCAGATGTATATACACATATACCTATTTAAGAAATCATGAGTCCACACAACTCCCATTCCAAAACGTACAGGGTTCTTTCTTGTATTCCTCAATCCGTGTTTATATGTTCCTTCTCTACAATGAGAACCATGGTTCACAAGATCATCAACACATTTACTCAATACTATAACACATCTAAAAGAGTTTCAGAATCACTTCCTCCACACCACCATAATAAACACACCTACTAAGAAGAGTTCCAGATTTATTTGCGATGTTCTCCACCATCCCACAAACACATCCTGACTGAGGATGTATATGGTGAGGGTGTATAGTCTGTGTTTACTTGGATTAGTTGTTTATTATCTTGTATTTCCTTCTGTTTTCTTTCTTTTGTCCTTAGTGTGGTTATGGTATTTATTTGGAATATAATTAGATTCCATTTGTTTCATTTTAAAAGCATAACCTTTAAGATTATTTTTACTGACATTATTCACAGTCCCATGATCTCTTCTACTGTTTAATAGAATTACTCATGATTAGAGTTTCTGGTGGAGCTTTCCAGAGCCCCATGTTAAATAAATATCCCCTCAGTGAGATGGGATAGATGTATCACAGGTAGTGTTGTATTAGAGGTCTATCCTGAAAAGCTAGTTGATCTTGGTATACTCAGGCAGCAAAGCCAGTTATATTACCTTTTCCCCCCCTGAACATCTTATGGGGTCAAAATGGAATGTGATGTTTACAAAACATCTTTTTGAGAATTTGCCAGCCAATATGCCTGACATTGGAGGTCAGAACTACATCATATGTATCTTGAAATCACTTAGGGCTGCTATTTAGCTAATATGCACCAGGACTACTGTACTGCTAGCTTCCATCATGAGTAGTTGGCACCAGTACCATACTGGTTGTAAAATGTTTTGATCAATGTTCCTGGGAACACCCAAACAAGGTGTCCAGGGTGTGGATGTGTGTCAGGACCTTCCTGTGAGAACCACCTATTGGTTAATTTGAGGTTCTCTCTCTCTCTCTCTCTCTCTCTCTCTCTCTCTCTCTCTCTCTCCTTCTCTCCTTGCTTCCTCCTCCAGACCAGCCCCCCAACCTTTATTTTTTCTTGCAGGCTTCTCAAAGTCAACCTGCCAAGCCCAAGAAAGAAGCCAGTAATGAGTTTCTTAAAGATGTTTCCAAGAAGATAAACAGGAACACACGTGCTCGTGGGTGAGTATGAGGGCAGTCAGATGCCATTGTTTTATATGATAAAGGAGAGGGTGTGACATCCTTTTGACTGCCTTTTGTCCCCATTGAGAACATTTTTAGTGAGCTACAGTGGTGAGTATTACATTAACTCCAGGTGCTTAGATGGACTAAATTGCTGAAGAATTATAGGCCTCATCTCACCACCCCCCCAATCTTTTTCTCTCTCTCTCTTTGCCCCTCTCCCTCTCCCTCT
>NW_021697301.1:0-3859 GCF_005190385.1 Monodon monoceros | reverse complement strand
ACCCCGAATAGCCAAAGCATTCTTGAGGGAAGAAAACGGAGCTGGAGAAATCAGACTCCCTGACTTAAGACTATACTATAAAGCTACAGTAATCAAGACAATATGGTACTGGCACAAACAGAAACATAGATCAATGGAACAAGAAAGAAAGCCCAGAGATAAACGCACGCACCTATGGTCAACTTATCTATGACACAGGAGGCAAGGATATACAATGGGGAAAAGACAGTCTCTTCAATACGTGGTGCTGGGAAAACTGGACAGCTACATGTAAAAGGATGAAATTAGAACACTCCCTAACACCATACACAAAAATAAACTCAAAATGGATTCGAGACCTAACTATAAGACCATACACTATACACCTCTTAGAAGAAAACATAGGAAGAACACTCTTTGCCATAAATCACAGCAAGATCTTTTTTGATCCACCTCCTAGAGTAATGGAAATAAAAACAAAAATAAACAAATGGGACCTAATGAAACTTCAAAACTTTTGTACAGCAATGGAAACCATAAACAAGATGAAAAGACAACTCTCAAAATGGGAGAAAATATTTGCAAATGAATCAACGGACAAAGGATTAATCTCCAAAATATAAACAGCTCATATAGATCAATATTAAAGAAACAAACAACTCAATCCAAAAATGGGCAGAAGACCTAAATAGACATTTCTCCAAGGAAGACATACAGATGGCCAAGAAACACATGAAAAGCTGCTCAACATCACTAATTATTAGAGAAATACAAATCAAAACTACAATGAGGCAACACCTCACACCAGTCAGAATGGGCATCATCAGATAATCTACAGACCAGAAATGCTGGAGAGGGTGTGGAGAAAAGGAAACCCTCTTGCACTGTTGGTGGGAATGTAAATTGATACAGCCACTATGGAGAACAGTATGGAGGTTCCTTAAAAAACTAAAAATAGGGCTTCCCTGGTGGCGCAGTGGTTGGGAGTCCGCCTGCCGATGCAGGGGACGCGGGTTCGTGCCCCAGTCCGGGAGGATCCCACATGCCGCGGAGCGGCTGCGCCCGTGAGCCATGGCCGCTGAGCCTGCGCATCCGGAGCCTGTGCTCCGCAGTGGGAGAGGCCACAACAGCGAGAGGCCCGCATTCCGCAAAAAAAAAAAAAAAAAAAACTAAAAATAGAATTACCATATGATCTAGCAGTCTCACTACTGGGCATATACCCAGAGAAAATCATAATTCAAAAAGACACACGGGGCTTCCCTGGTGGCACAGTGGTTGAGAGTCCGCCTGACGATGCAGGGGACACGGGTTCATGCCCCAGCCTGGGAAGATCCCACATGCCGCAGAGCGGCTAGGCCCATGAGCCATGGCCGCTGAGCCTGCGCCTCCAGCGCCTGTTCTCCACAATGGGAGAGGCCACAACAGGGGAGGCCTGCATACCACCAAAAAAAAAAAAAAAGACACATGGACCCCAATGTTCACTGCAGCACTATTTACAATAGCCAGGTCATGGAAGCAACCTAAATGCCCATCGACAGATGAATGGATAAAGAAGTTGTGGTATATATATACAATGGAATATTACTCAGCCATAAAAAGGAACCAAATTGGGTCATTTGTTGAGACGTGGATGGATCTAGAGACTGTCATACAGAGTGAAGTAAGTCAGAAAGAGAACAACAAATATCGTATATTAACGCATGTATGTGGAACCTAGAAAAATGGTACAGATGAACTGCTTTGCAGGGCAGAAGTTGAGACACAGATGTAGAGAACAAACGTATGGACACCAAGGGGTAAAACCGCGGTGGGGTGTGGATGGTGGTGTGCTGAATTGGGCGATTGGGAAAGAAGGAAAGAAAGAAAAGAAAAGAAAGAAAGAGAAAGAGAGAGAAAGAAAGAGAGAGAAGGAGGGACGGAGGGAGAAAGGAAGGAAGGAAAGAAGGAAGGAAGGGAGAAAGAAAGAAAGAAGAGAGTCTTCTAGTAGTGAGTTGAATACCTGGGGGCACACAAAAATCTTTAAGAACCCTAGGTTACCATTAATGCTAGAGAAACAGAGTAATAAATGAAATGTTTTTCAGCATTTTTTGAAAGTTGTTTCTTCTTCTTTAAATAAGTAGTATATTACTCTCTGGGGACTCAACTTAGCCTCATACTACTCCTGAAACTGGAAGATTATTTTATACGGTAGAACATACTACTGCTAATATTAAGTATTATTGTTGTTATTGTTATTACTATTATTATTAATAGTAGTAGGAGGTTACTTTTCATCATTAAAGTGCTTTCACATATATTTTTTTAAAAAAAGATCTGTCCTAAAATTTTATAAAGTAAGGTATAACATAGTTTTCTGCTTTATTTCAAAAGTCCTTTTATCTTTACTTTCACAGTAAATCATAATACTTCATGTGAATCTATAATACAAAGTTACCATTTTAACCTAACAGTGCAATAGTCTGTCTAAAACATACAGGAAGCGTGACACAATTTCCCAAAAATCAAAGCAGAGGAAAGAGATATTCACGTTGTAATCAGAAATTCCTTTACTCTTTCTACATTTAATTTCATGCAATCTCTGTTTCACTGTGCTTCTGCTGTCCAGAAATAATGAGAGTTTACTAATATGTATAAGTCTGATCCTTATTGGGTACAAGACCAGGGCTTAAACTCCCACATCTACAACTTGTTCTTAAAGGCTAGCAAATAGTGTCCTTCTGATCTGTGATGTTAGGCAAACATCAGGGAAAAACATCTTGGAGTCCTCACAGAGTGTTTCTTTTAACTCATGGCTGCAATTGGAAATCTATCCCTATCATTATGGTCAGATAACATGGCAGTTATGGTTTCCCTGCTCTTGTATTTGCAAGTGGGTTTTAAAGAGGCTCTCTGGAAAAGCATTCCACATAAATACAGTTATGATGTCCAGAAGCAAGGGCTTAAATTGAAAAAATCCACAATATTGAAGCTTTTACCCAGATACCAAAAATAAAGATACTGTTCCATTTATCTGTTTAATAAACTGATTCTATCCATACCACAAAATATTTGCAATGTTTGTTTAGAAGTTGAACAATTTTATTTAAGCTTTTTGACAACTTCAAGTTGCTTTTACTAACTTTTAACTATTATTGAAATGCTTATGTTCAATCTCAATTTGAATAAAGTCAGTTTTTCTAAATTGATATTAAAATTTATACAAGTATTGTTTTTATTTGTCAACACATAAATTCTTACATATAATGAACAAACAAGATTGGACTAGAACTAATATACTCGTAGAATTTTTTTATTTAACTGATGGTTTTCTTTTGGGGCCTTTATTCTGTTTTTCCCTTCATTACTTCAGAATTTCTAAAGCAATAGATTAGTACCTCAGGGGAAAATAAAATAAAGTAAAATAAAATAAGGAAACAAAAATATTGTTTCTCCAGTCCATTTCATTCATCTGCTTGACGAGCTGGTGTGACATTAGTAAGCATTTGGTGATCAAAATATATCTTTTTACGACTGTAGCCCAAAAAGTCACTTAGGAATTTTAATAGAAATAAAATACTTTGCAAAAGAAAAATCAGAAGTCCGCAAGTAACAGAAAAATGGTTGAGAGGATAGCTGCTATTTTAATAGTCCTCATAAAATCTAATCCATCAGCTAAATGGTAGATAAAATTCTCTTAGAAAATATAATCCAAGAAGGCAAAAGATAAAAAGTAGAGGATTAACACGACGAAACTACCATTGTTTGTTAAATGAGAAAACTATATGCTTACAGTGAAGACCCTTCAGTTTCTATATACTATAATTCTTTTTCATGGCTATCCCTTTAAGATTTTTTTAATCATAAAATAAGTTTATTGATGACAACTTTATATAGTTTACTG
>NW_021697300.1:0-14992 GCF_005190385.1 Monodon monoceros | reverse complement strand
TGGTGTTTAGAGGCCACAGGCTAGGCTTCAGGATAGTCACTGGTATCAAGTTGCCATTGCTTCTAGGCTTTTCAGTGGTCAGACCCAGAAGGTAGAGATTTTCTTTAAAAAAAAAAAAGGAAAATAATTAATTGGTACAAACTTATACTTCCAATTCAAGTTTTCAGACCGCAAGGTTTTACTTAAGCTTTTGTTTTATACGTAAACATCTTTTCTCTCTTCCACTGGAAGTCGTGCTTCATGACAACATTAGCATCAGTCACTTACTTGCTTTAACCCGTCACATACATAAGATACTCTCGAAATAACTAGCAATATCACCAACAAGAAGGTGCTGGATATAGTTGCAGATTTCTTTGGTTTTTTGTTTTGGGTTTGGTTTTGGAGGGAGGATGTGTTTGTGTGTTTGTCTTTGTTCTTAGAAGATATCCCACTCTGAATGTAGGTCAAAATTCTGCATTTTAAAGCCACTTAAGTAATGTTTTGTTGTGTGCGGCTGGGTCACCAACTTGATAGAATTAGGCTCATTTGTCTTAGTTCTCAATTTCGACAGATGTGTTTATTTACGTATTTTTAAATTCTGGAACACATTTACATGGTTGCAAAGTCAAACTATAAGACGAAAAATCACACTTCTGTCCCTGCCCCTCCCCCATAAATTACAGGTTTTTTTAGTTTTATTGAAAATAGACATATATGTGTATGTAAAAGTAACAAACTACAAGCACTTTTTTGGTCCCTCTTTTTTAAAAACTAAACAGTGCACCCTGAAGATCTCACCCATTCCACGCCTCTCTCTAGTTGTTCAGATGCCCTATGCCTTATTGAACACTCCCTCGTGGATGGTCACTACAGGTAAGTTTCTAATCTTTTCATTTTACAAACAATGTTGCAGTGAATGGCTTGTACATATGTCTTTTTGCCAGTGTATCTTTTTTTTTTTTTTTTTTTTTGCAGTTCGCGGGCCTCTCACTGCTGTGGCCTCTCCCATTGCGGAGCACAGGCTCCGGACGCGCAGGCTCAGCGGCCATGGCTCACGGGCCCAGCCGCTCTGTGGCATGTGGGATCTTCCTGGACCGGGGCAGAACCCGTGTCCCCTGAATCGGCAGGTGGACTCTCAACCGCTGCGCCACCAGGGAAGCCCACCAGTGTATCTTTGGGATAATTCCCTAGAAGTAGAATTGCTGAGCTAAATGGTATAGTGTGTGTCACTTGCTAGTTGCCGTCAGATCCCCTGCGTAGGGACTGAAACACCAAAACTGAAATTTAACAACATTCAAAAATGAGTAGGAAGACGCAGCACCCAATCTATCACCCACCTGGTGACCAGGCCAGCCTCCCGTTGTTCTACCCAAGGGACAGGCCTGGATAGATCTCACGCAGGATCACCCACGTCCTGGGAATCCTGGAAGGAACCATAAAACTCCATCATCTTTACTTTGGCTGGAATAACAGTTTAACAGGTAGCCCTGTTCACCTCAGGCTGAGCAGGAGCTCTGAGTGATCTGTTTTGTCTTCTTTGACTGATAAGACACTTAGAAATTATTTCTTTGCATGCTTGGTTTGGTAGAGAAAATGTTTCAAGGCATGGATCCTAGTGGGGAATTATACCAGATGCTCAGCAAGGGGACATTATTAAATTCATTGGTTTATATGACCCTGGTAATCTTTCTTTACAAAAGGAAGGAAAATTAACATGGTTAAGATGCATTCGGTCTCTTACTCATTCGACCAACATGAATTGAACCCCCTCTCTGTCCCCTCTCTACTCCCACCTCTAGCCAGAATTAAAAACATGCACAGCTGCAGGCTGAATCCAGCACACAGTTAGTTGTTTGAGGTTTGGCTCACACTATATTTTTTGAAAAAAACAAAAAAAATTAGTCGCTAACATTTAAAATCAGGGGATTTGACATAAATATCCAGACTTCTAACTTCTCTTGAAAATTTGCCAACCAGCCGCTGGTGGGAGCTGAGGAGCGACTGCCCCCAGTGGTAGGGCATGTGCTGCCCTGTGTCCCTGATGCCCGCCCAGCCCTTCCATTTATTTCTCTTGCCTCCTGGGTCGTGAGTTTGTGAGAACTGCCCTAGACTGCTAGCTCCCTGAAGATAAGGACCTCCTGTGTCTTACTTGACTTTGACTTTCCAGCATCTGACCTAGATCCCAGCACACAGGGTCCTCCGTGTATGTTTGTTGGACGATATAAAGTATCTTGTGGATGCATGCATCACATTTCTCCCAATAGTGAAACTGTGCAATTGTAATACTACTCTAGCCCAGACCTTTGATGCAGATTGACATCCTAGGTGCCCCTGATCTGTGCCATCTGTCCCACTACGTAAAGCCACTCATATGTCACTGGGCTGCCCCTAAAGTCTTCACTTTGCCATTTGAACTCTTTTCCTCCTAGCGATCTCTTCGCCAGCTGAGGACAGCAATGCACGCCTCATGAAGTTGCTCGGAAGACCACATGAGATCACGAATGTCAAGCATGGCCCCTAGCATTGACTTTTATCACGTTGTTAGCAGTGTTTTATCTCCAAGTTGGCAACAGTCTGCCCACTCTTAGTTAGTCCGTGCAGTTTAGTTTGGTTTTTCAGCCAAGCCCCAAGGAAGAGATTACAGTAGAAATCTCTGTATTCTGAGAATTTTCCAGTTCCACTCCCCACAGACACTGATGGAGGTAAAGATTTTATCGAGAGGTTCGTATTTCTAATCAGATCCATTAGTGGCCTAAGGGGGACAATTAGGGCATGTCAGAGCGTATATAACTAGGAACTCTTGGCCACCACTGCATGCTCAGAACTCACTCTTTCCTGAGTACTTGGACCCAGAAAAGAAGCATGAAGTGGCTTGGGATCCTTGGGCTGGTGGCCCTCTCAGAGTGCCTAGTCATGTAAGTGCGGGGACTGTAAGTGGCATCATCTCTCTTTCTGGGGTCTTCCTTGTCCTCTTATTCTTCCACCCATCAGGGTTAGAAGGGAATGTAATCATTCCCTGACACTCTTGAAGTTCAACTCTCACTTATTGATGAGTACCATGCCATGGGCAACATGGGGCCCAAGCGTCTTGGGGTAGGCCTGCAGGGCTGCACAACTCTGGGGGTGCCAGTCACATCATGACTTATGTGAAAATGGCACTCCTTGGAATTGCTCAGTGCACAACCTGTGCAACTGTAAATGTGGTCCTATGAACAGCATTTCTCCTGTGATTGCTTCTAGGTATTCTCTCTGCTCTCTCTGCATTTCTGTGTATGTGTCTGTGTCTTCATCTCTGTATCTCTCTCCTTTATCTCTCCATCCCCTTTGGATGTCTCTGTGCATGCAGAACTCTCTGAGTTTTCAGTTTTTTTGTTTTGTTTTGTTTTTTCTACTTTGACTCTTCCTTGTTTCTCTAGCTTCTTATTTTCCCTAATTTATTCCCCATCTCCTGGCTTCCTCTCTCACCCCTCTCTTCTGCTTGAGCCCTGGAGAAAGATCTGGAAGGCTACTTCTAGGCTGATTTACCTCTAACAAGCAGTGTGACCACAGCCAAGTCGCAAACTCCCTGCATTTCAAATTCCTCCCTGTAAAAAGAGGATAATGATCCCGCTTTGGACTCCTTCCCAGAACTTCTTAGAAAAAGATACAGTGGGATGGCAATAGCAATGGGAATGGCTGTCATTGTTGACACTTTTTACATATCAGGTACATTACATACATCATCTCACTTAATACCCAAAACATTCTATATGGGCGATGGGGGTTATTATATTCCATGTTTTTACCTACCCTTGGGGAAACTGACTCCAAATGGTCATATGGCTTACCCAAGATTACACAACAGAACCTGTAGTCAAACCTAGGCATTAGCCATCGCCTTTGCATAGCGTCCTGATATGAGAGGACACTCATAAAAAATGCTTGGAATATACACAGTGCCATTACAATGCAAGGTATGACAGTCATACTATAACACAGACAGCTGATTGCTGACCCTTCTTTGTTTCCTTTCCCCAATGCTCGGTGAAAGAATCCCTCTAACAAAGATGAAGACCATGCGAGAAACCCTCAGGGAAAAAAACTTGCTGACAAACTTCCTGTTGAATAACAATGACGACAGGTCCCAGAATGTCGCTCATGACCCAAAATTGTCTCTTCATCCCCTGAGGAACTACCTGGATGTGAGTGTGTTGGGCGGATGGCACTCTACAGCGCCCCCTGGTGCTCTGGCCTGGCACTGGGGTTCATCTGGAGGCGCCAGGCGGTGTGGTGGGGCTAGGGCTCCTGCAGGAAGCAGAAACACTGGGGAATACGGACCCCATTCCCAGAGAAGAGGGCACTCTCATCCTCAACTCTTGGTCGGTGGTAACTGGGCTCAGCAATGACCAGGTGGCAGGTAAACGCCCATTTCTTGCCAAAGATATGTCATTAGTTTGAGGGAGATTGTTCCTCCTGAACTAAGTGAGCCACTGAGTTACAGATGAAAGGTGAGCCATGTCTGATCCAAAGATAAAGCCAACTGCAAATCAAGATTGAAACCCCAGGCAGACAAAGTTCAGCCTCCACAGATCCAAGAAGGACACCGGTAAAAAGTTACTGAGCCCCTATGGCCTGTGACGCCATAAAAATCTAACACTATGGTTATTGTTATTGATTTTAAAAAAAGGTCTCGTCTCTTCCTCAAGAATGCATAGGACAGCCTGAGTGATAGGCAAAGAGTAAATACATGTCAAATAAAAGGGCCAGCAGCGTGGTGGTGATAGGACGTGGTCTGAGTTTAGAGGAGGTGGCCTGGGGTGACCTAGGAGGGCCAACTGGAGAAAGAAACAGGCTGGGCCTTAAAGGGGAGACTGGAGAGCTTCTCAAATGAACGCATCAGGACTCGCCTGGAGGTCCAGTGCTTAAGACTCTGCACTTCCACTGCAGGGGGACCGAGTTCGATCCCTGGTCAGGGAACTAAGAGCCCGCATGGAGGAAAAAAAAGAAAACAATCAAATGAAGGCACCGGTCTGAGCAGAGGCTGTGAGGTGGGGCGGTTGGAAAGTGATCTCAGGAGACACGGGACACCTCGAGGGAAGCAGTACTCTGGGAATCGAGGGCGGCCAGGGCAGCCAGGTCTGACCACACCACCCCTCCCCGGCCCCTGTAGCTAGCCTATGTCGGCAACATCAGCATTGGAACGCCCCCTCAGCAGTTCAAGGTCGTCTTTGACACCGGCTCAGCTGACTTGTGGGTGCCTTCCACCTACTGCGACAGTGTCCCCTGCTGTGAGTACCTGCCCCCCCCGCCCATCTTGTACTCCCCCTCCCACCCCCTTCTCCGTCCTTGGCACCTGACGGACACACATCTCTTGTGTCCGCAGATACACACAATGTCTTCAACCCTCACGTGTCCACCACCTTCCGGCTCTCGGGCATGCCCGTCGACCTCACCTACGGCTCCGGGAGGATGGTTGGATTTCTTGGCTACGACACTGTTCGGGTAACTGGAAACCAGAAGCCGAGTCAGGGCTGGCCCTGGGATCAACTGCAGCTTACAAAACAGATGCAGGGCCAACTGGGAGGGCCCGTCTTTCCCAAAGTCCCCTAGTGGCTGGCTGCCCACCCCACAGTGTTGTGTCCCTGGGGAGACAGTGTCCCTGCTGACACACAAACTCCCAGAATGGCTGAGCCAGAGAGTGGCTTGGGGTGTGGATTTGCAGCTCCTTTGCCCATGAGCAGCTCAAGGTTCATTTTGCTGGGAGCAGGGAGAGAGGGGAAAAAAGCACCCACTCTTATATCCTCAGGCTGTGCCAGGTACTTTCACGGCAATAACTCGTTTACTCCTGCAGCAACCCCACATAGCAAATGCTATGATTAGCTCCACTATACAGATGAGGGAACTGAGGTGCAGAAAGCCAGGGCCTTGCCAAGGTCAGGCATCAGGTAAATGGTGGAGCTGGGCTGGCCAGTCAGGATTCATGCAGGTGTGCGGTATTTGGGGAGAGGATAAAACTGATCTTGGGCGGTTGCTGGGAACTGAGGGCTTCGGGAATCCAGACAGGGAAAGCAGGGGGCCACAGATGTGGGAGGGGCCTGATAAACGGGGGCCCCTAAGAGGGGGCCTTTGAGTGTCTTATAAAACGTATTGCCTGCATCCCCCAAAGGGCCTGAGTTCTCTCTCTCTCTCTCTCTCTCTCTCTCTCTCCCACACGCACACACACATGCACACACACATCCCCAAAGCGTGTTTCCCAGGCAGAATTTTCATTAAGTACCCTCGCAGCGACATTGTAAAATGGGCTTCTGTCTTCCTGGGCGGATGCAAATTCCACAATGCACTGCAATGAATTCAGTCCATTTCTGTCATCAGATCATAGTGATGCCAAAGAGAAGACTATCCTGCTCTCTACTCATTTTGTCCTCCAGTGGGAACCATTTGGTCCTGTTGAGTCCTTGTTTTTCCACCTGCACAGGAAGCATGTGGCCAATTTCACTCACTTCACATGGTGTTTGCAGGATGGGCAGGTGTTGGTTAAAAGCCACAGCCCAGGACAAATGGAACCCAAATTCCAGTCCCAGCTTGGTCTAACTACCTGAGGTCAACCCAGGGCACAGCCAGGCCGCAGTTCTTCTCTGCGGTGCTCATGGCGTCTCCAGCCCAGCCCAGTCCCAGCCCCACTTCCCAAACCTTTATGTGGGAACACTCTCCTCTCCCACAGATCGGGAAACTTATTGACATGGGCCAGCCATTTGGCCTGAGCAAGTCACAGTATGGGATGGAGCATGCACCCTTTGATGGCATCCTGGGCTTGGGCTACCCCAGCCTCGCCACCCAAGGGACCACCCCCATCTTCGACACCCTGAAGAGACGAAGTCTCATTCCTCAGCCGGTCTTTGCCTTCTACTTGAGCAGGTAAGTCCGAACTGCACAAGCCCTCTCTCTAAGTCAGCTGTAAGATGCTTTCAGTTGCATGAAAAGTTGTAGCCCACCTGATCCAGAAGTTTCCTGAGAGACAGTCTAGCCCGGGATAACTATGGCCCCAGGGCCACATCTGGCCCTGCCACTGGTTTTGGTAAATAAAGTTTTATGGGAACACAAGCATGCTCATGGGCTCAGGGGCAGCAGCTTGGTCCAGAGGGGTGTGAAGGGAAGAGGGAGAGCCGTGGAAGGTGTCAGGATACAGGTTGGAGGAAAAGGCAACAACAGGATGTGCTGATGGATTTCATACGGGAGGAAGGAGAGGGATGGCGGGAATGTTTCCTCCTCACTAACATTTTACCAGGAGCCCAGAAGCAGCTACACAATTCGCAGGCGCCAGTGCGAAATGAAAACGTGGGACGTCTTGTTCAAAAAGGATCAGGAGGGGCTTCCCTGGTGGCGCAGTTGTTGCGAGTCCGCCTGCCGATGCAGGGGACGCGGGTTCGTGCCCTGGTCCGGGAATATCCCACATGCCACGGAGCGGCTGGGCCCGTGAGCCATGGCCGCTGAGCCTGTGCGTCCAGAGCCTGTGCTCCGCAACGGGAGAAGCCACAGCAGTGAGAGGCCCGCGTACCGCAAAAAAAAAAAAAAAAGTATTAGGAATTTCAAGAGAGGGATAGCAGAGGCTCAGGGCCCTGCTGAGTGTGAGGCCCCATGGATGGCACAGGTCACACACGCTGGTGAAGCCAACCCTGGGTGAGCCTGAACCCACACCCTTGGCACCCTCGGGCCTCGGCTTTTCTGAGCAATGACAGGCTAGGCGAGGGGGCAGCCAGACCCCTCCGGCTCGGTGTCCTCTGAGGGTATCTCTGAGCACTCTGGTTGCTGGAGGGGACCGGGCCCTCTTCAGATGGGTGGGTGGTCGGAGCCCAGCCAGGCTGCCCAGCTTCGAACCCCTTCTGTGCCACTCACTAGTCGGTGACCCACCTCGGACAGGTCCTCAATCCCTCCGGGCCTCAATTTCCGTCTCTGTAAAATGGGGACCCTAATAGTGCCTCGGATGGGTGGAGAAGCACAGCCCTCAGACAGTGTCTGCCGTTATTCTCCTACAACGAGCCCTCCCTCTTCCTTCTCTCCTCAGCCAGAAGGAGAATGGCAGCATGTTGATGTTGGGTGGGGTGGACCACAGCTACCACAAAGGAAAGCTCCAGTGGATACCAGTGTCCCAACCCCACTACTGGCAGATAACCATGAACCGGTAAGCCTCTCCCTCTGAGGGCCACCCCAAGTGATGCTCCCACACATGCACACGGACACATGCAGACACACAAATAAACGCACAGACACACAGTCACACACACAGATATACGCTCCACCCCCAAAGACACACGTATAAACACAGGCACAGGCACACAGATACACACAGAAACACACACAGATACACACACCACCCATGGGTTCATAATCACCCCAGACCCCTGACCAGGGCTCTGACCAGGGTCCTGAACAGGGTTCAGAGAGACGTGTGCAGCCCAAGAGGGCTGCACCCACTACGCTGTAAGGCAGGGAGCACGGTTTGAAGACCCTAAAGTGCAGTGAAAAGAGGATCAGGGAAGATTTCACCAGCCTGAACAGGGTTGTGATAAGTTGACCAACTGTCTAGGGCTACCCGGGACCCAGGGAGCTCTCACTACACAAAACTACCAGTTTCAAAACAGGGAAAGTCCTGGACAAACCAGGAAAACTGGTTTCCTTAGGGAGAAACTCCCCAGCAGTGGAGAGAGGTTGGCTGCATTCTTGAGACCTGAAAGCAACTCATACAAAGAGACACTCCCCCCACCCATAGCCACCCCCCATCCCGGGCACACAGTGGGGCGGGGGCTGTGACAGAGAGAATCAGGAAGCCGGGATCCAGGAGTGGCCTGAGAACAAGGGGCTATAATTGACGGGATTCTGAGTGATACCCTCAGACAAAAGCTTACATGTCCTTTGGAGGCCCCCTGGGCTAGCTCAGGCATCGCCTGGCCGGGGCCCTCAGTGTCTGAGCTGTGTGGGTGGGCCATGCTGGGAGACAACCTCTCCCAGGGCAGCCTGTGTCTCCGACACCCCTGCTCTCAGCAACTGCTGCCCCGGGGAACCCCCATCTTCACTGTGTGGGTTGACCCGTTATCGGTCACGCAGCACATACAGGGCTCTGGTTGTTCCTCATCCACTTTTTCATTCATTCATTCATTCAACAAACATACATTGTGCATCCGCTGTGTGCTAGGCACTTGAGAGAGGCACTGAGGCTACAACTTGCCCTTACATCTAGTAAGGCAGACGTACATGAAACGAGTCACACACATAATAATGAATTTCCACTTCGGTACATGCTAGAAATGAGGAGGAGTCTACAGAGAGTGACCAAGACAGGAGCCTGATCTAGTCTGGGGGGAAGATTTCCCTGAAAAAATGACAAGCAAGCTGGAACCTGGAAGATGAGGACAAATTAGCTAGACAAAGGGGATGGGGGTCTTCTAGGAAGGGCGACCAGCACATGCCAAGGCCCTGAGGCACCAAAGAGCCTGATGCACTCAGGAGCTGAAAGGAAGTCAGCGAAGGTTAGGTGACCAGAGCAAAGGAAAACAGGGTCAGGGCGTGAGCTGAAGGGAGACAGTCAGGGAGGGGGGCAGTCATGGGGGGAGACTTCACAGTGATCCTGGTGTCCACTCTGTCCCACTGTCTCCCAGCATCACCGTGAACGGTGTGGTTTTTTGGTTGTTTCCGCGGCTGCCAAGCCATTGTGGATACCGGGACCTCGTTCCTAGTTGGCCCAAGTAGAGTGGTCACGGCCCTCCGAAGGCTCATCGGCGCCCGCCTTGTCGATAATGAGGTGAAGGGTCACGCCACAGGGTCACTCCGGGGCTCTCCACGCACCAGGGATCACCTGGGCCAACCTCTCTCCCTCTTCCTCTGACAGTATGCGGTTTCATGCAGCTACGTGGCTCGCCTGCCTACCATCGTCTTCAGCATCAACGGCAACAACTACCCACTGCCCCCGCAAGCCTACATCAGAAAGGTGAAGGGCCAGCCCTGGTGCAATTGCAGGAACCCTTGGGCTCCTGCTTGCGGGAGGGCGCCCTCTGCAGGCCAAGCCACACCATTGCAGATGCCACGGAGCCCCTGTGGCTGGGCCAGTGCCTCCCACAAAACCAACCACTTGAGAGTAAGGGGCAGTCTGGGACTTCCATCATCCTGAAATAAGTGGAACACTACCGCGTGCCGGCCTGGTGCGAGGCACAAGGAGAAGGGGACACTAAGGGCCTCTGCCCTCAAAGAGCTTCAGTTCAACCTGAGCCCTCAGATAGATGAACACGGAAAGTCAGCTCTAGCAATCCCTGCAATAGGCCAAGTGACAAGTGGGGTGGGTGGGCACAGTCTCAGTGTGCTGTCCCACCATAATGGTTAACGGTCTCCCTCCCACCTCGAAGGTGTCCTGGTTTGGATGACAAATTACATGGCGACCCTCGTCCTCGCCTGCGACTTCCCCTTGCTAAGCCCCAGTTCCCACTCTGTGAGTTGGGGTACCAGAGCCCCCTGTGGGGAGGCTGCACGCTCCCGTGAATTAAGGGTGCACAGTGACCGCACGGCCCTTGCACAGGGTTGAGGCTCAATGTCAGCTCCCTATGGGAGTTCAGAGGAGGGTGATGGGCTCAAAGGCTTTGAGGAACAAAGGGAATTTCAGTCATTCTAAACCCCCAGCCTCATGGAGGCTCGAGGAGGCCTGCATGGGTCCAGGCGAATCTACACTGGACCCCATGCAAATGGCACCTCTGGGGGCTGAGCCGAGGGGTTCCGGGCACAGATTAGACTGATGAGGGCTGTACACAAGGGAGCACCAGGGTGAGTCACCCAACCCGGCCTGGAGTGGCCAGGGAGGGCGAGCGTGGGGCCAGGAAGCCTTCCTAGAGGGGCTGAGCGCGGTCTCTAAGAACGGGTCGTGGGGAAGAGGGAGAAGCAAAGGCATTCCCTGCAGAGGAAACGGCGAGCAGGGTCAGAAGGAATGAGGGGAGTTACAGGCCATCCTTGCTCTTGTTTAACATTTTATTCAAGTATAGTTGATATACAATGTTGTGTTAATTTCTGCTGTACAGCGAACTGACTCAGTTATACATGTATTTGTATCCTTTTTCTTATTCTTTTCCACTAGTTTATCACGGGATCTTGAATAGAGCTCCCTGGGCTCTACATCAGGGCCTTGTTGTTTACCCATCCTCTCTATAGTGCTTTGCATCTGCTAATCCCAAACTCCCGTCCTCCCCTCCCCCAGCCCCTCTCCCTCATGGCAACCACATGCCTTGGCCGTTCTCGGTCTTGGATGGGCACCCCACTTCCGCAGCTGCTGAGAGAGCCCCTTGGTTCTTACCAAAGGAGGGAAATAAAACCGAGAAGCTGCCGGCTCCGGGTGCCGAGAGGGTGGCAGGTAAGGGCTCAGGCTGACTGGTGTGCATTTCCGTCTCCCCCAGAACCTTCGGGGCCAATGCTTCAGCAACTTTGGAGGGGGCACAGAGAACATGAGCCACTCGGAGACCTGGATCCTGGGCGACGTCTTCCTGAGGCTGTATTTCTCGGTTTACGATCGGGGAAACAACAGGGTTGGCCTGGCTCCCGCAGTGTAAAGGCTGGGGCCGCTTCAGCAGTCAGGCCCCCTCCAAACACACACTCACTCACACGTAGGGCACTCCCGCCCAGGGATGGCGGTGGGCTGTGGTGCTCTGCAAAGCCCCATTCTCAGCAAAGAATAAAAGTCTCCATTCTCAGCGGTGCTAATACAAATGAGTGCCTCTCTTTGGGTCGGGGAGGTGCATCATGATCGGGCAGGATCTGAACCACAAGTGAGAGGAGCCCAACTGCAACTGGCTTCAAGGAAAGGGGAGACTTACTGGAAGGACACTGGGGATCTGGGACACAGGAACCACAGAGATGCGAAGATCTCAGTGACTGGACCCAAGAAATCAGCTCCCTCTTTCTCTCCCTCACTCTTTCCCATCTCTCATCTTTGATTCTCTTAGCCTGACAACTTTCTTCCCTCACACTTCTACACATATATCCCTAACGCGTCTAATCCCTAAGGAAAGAAGCTCCGAAAAACCTCAGGATACCAAGGAGGGCTCTGACTGGGCCACTTCAGATCACGTGTCCAGCCCTAGAGCAACAATCCTGGCGGGGGGGGCTTGGGGGTACTATGATTGGCTTTACTTGATCACGTGGCCCTGCCCAACGTGATTGACAGTCTCCTCCAGCACCACGTGACTGCAACTGGGGCGAGGCAGCCCCCAAGGAAGTGGCCGTGAGTGTTCTAGACAGTGGAAGAGTTTGTGATGGCCCCCACCAACTCCACCCCCTCCTCTTTCAGAGGGATGGTAACGGGTAATAAAAATACCTTCTACCCTTCCCATCTCACAGGACCTTTGGCAGTGGCCTGCTCCAGGGGGGTTCTGGGTGAGGCCCTTCAAGCTGAGATGGTTCCCCTTTGTCCCCCCACCCCAGTCACCAGCTCTCTGCCACCCACACCTGCAGTGTCCTTTCTAGTCCCAGTTCCCAAGTGATGGGCCGTGTGGATCCCTGAGCCATGCCCACCCCTCCAGGGCCCAGCATGCTCCTTCCCTTGGCCTCCAAGGCTGCTGGCGAGGATGCCACGCATGTAAAGGGGCCCCAGGGTGCACTAAGCCTTCAGCGTTTCTGAGCTTCCTCCAGGGGCAGAGCTACAAACCACTGGTTCGAGCTGCCATGGTTTGGCACATTTGGAGTGGAAGCATCACTTCTTCCCACCTGGAAGCAGAGGCCCAGGCTGGGGACAGCAGGGGTCAGAGGTGGAGGGAGACCCACATGAGAGAAGGAGCAGGGAAGAATAAACAAGGTGGAAAACACACCCGACGCAATGCACGGTATGGGCCTTTACTCAGGCAAGACAAATCAGCGAAAGGGACGACGCCCTTCCTTCCTCATCTCTCCATTCAGGACAAATTTACTGAGCACCTACTATGTGCCAGGTGCTGTGGTGGACCCCAGGGATAGAGGGCTGGGTTAGGAACCCACCACCGATTCATGGAGACAGATAAAGAGACAACCCCCAATGGGGAGGGCCAGATGGAGAAGGCAACACAGGTGTGGGTAGGGGGCCAGAGGAGTGAGGGGCTTCCTCTTCAGGGACCAGGGAAAGGCTGCAGTCGGGCGAGAGGAGGGCATTAACTTCAGTCTTGTCACCCCACCCTGAAACACACCCCTAAGCCTTGCAGTTACCTTCTCTGTGCACACCTGCCGTATGTCCACGGTTACGTGGGCCTGGTCCCTCTGGGGTGCCACTGGATTATGATCGGCTTGAGGGGGGTGAAAGAGGACTGGTTGCAGAGCTGATAAAGGGGGAAAAGGTGAGAGCAGAAATGGCATTTTTTTTAAACAGCAAATATCATGCACTGGGCTTAATGGAGACTCAAGTGAACAGTTTGTCAAACTCATTTTCCAAGTGGTCTTCATGGAACCATAAGCAATGTCTGTGTGGGGGAGAAACTACCAATAAGAGTAAGAATAGTAGCTCTGGTTAATTACATATGCATTTCACTGTCTCCCCATGAGCCCCTGCGGGGCATGACCCCCATTGTACAGATGAAGGAAGTCTCCTCCAATCTTCTGGCTCCAGTAGTGGTTACAGGCACATAGTAGGGCCTCAATAAATACATGTTGAATAAATGAATGGATGAATTAGGAGATGCTTCCACTAGAACGCACTGCTGCATCCATGTCGGGAGACATATGGTGTCAGCGTGGCTTACTGCCGTAATATCAAGCAGAAAAAGTCAGGCTTTGCCTCCCTAGATGAGCCTAAGGCCAGGGCTGGAGCTGTGTCGGTTAATGGGCCCACTGTTCCTGAGGCTCTATGTTTGTAGCCTGTGCTACCAACATGAGGAGAAATTCTGATCTTCATCAACTTTTTAATTTTATTTCTATTTTTTTGTCTGCGCTGCATAGCATGTGGGATCTTAATTCCCCAACCAGGGTCAAACCCATGTCCTCTGCATTGGCAGTGTGGAATCTTAACCACTGGACCGCCAGGTAAGTCCCAAAGTCTTATCTTCGAAGCAACAATCTTCCCCCACCTTCCACTTTTATCCTTTACCCAATGCAGACCAAAGAGACTTATAGCCACCGGTGAGAGCAAAGGTAGAAAAAACAGGGAAAGATAGATCTTGAACCTTCTTGAAAGACTGTAAATTGGTACAATCTTTTTGGAATGACTTGTTCTTAAAATATGTATAGTCTTGTCCCAGTAATTTTGCTTCTAAGGTTTATGCTAAAGCGATGATCAGAAGCACCCGCAAACATAAATAAGCAGGATGTAGTCCTCAGAGTCTCCTGCAAAAGGGAAAATCTGGGACGTCCCAGGCCCAGTAAACATAAAGTGTCCACAGCATAGATAGGCCATCATGCAACCAACCGCCTTAAAATCGTGTTTCAGCAGAACATTTAATGTTATGAGAAATCATTCCAATATGACATTGAGAGAAAAGAACAGAATACAAAACAGCATGATCCCAGGTTTGCTAAGCACATGGAAGACAGTGCAGCGTACTCGCCAGGCACGTACATCCTGGAGCTTTTCTGCCTGGGTTCAAATCCCACCTCTGACCCTTACCAGTCATGTGACCTTGGTAAGTTCATCTCTGGACATCAGTTTCCTATTCTGTAAATTTGGGATAAGCTCAGTTCCTCCCTCACTAATCATCAAGAAAATGCAAATCAAATGACAATGAGATACCATCTCCCATCAGTTAGGATGGTCATTATCAAAAAACAAAAGATAACAAGTGTTGACGAGGATGTGGAACCCTGTACACTGTTGGTGGGGATGTAAAATGATGTAACCGCTGGAAAACAGAATGGAGGCTCCTCAAAAACTTAAAAAGAGAATTACTGTTTGATCCAGCAATCCCACTTCTGGGTATGTATTCCAAAAAATTAACACCATGATCCTAAAGGGATATTTGTCCTGTCATGTACGTTGCAACATCATTCACAATAGCCAAGATGTAGAAACAACTTAGCTCCATCAAGAGTTGAATGGATAAAG
>NW_021697299.1:0-1886 GCF_005190385.1 Monodon monoceros | reverse complement strand
AGTATTTTCTCCATATCCTCCAAAAAGACTTTTTGATTTTCGCCACCCTAGTGGGAGTGAAGTGGTAGCTTAGTGATTTACATTTCCCTAATACTAATGATGTTGAGCATTGTTTTCATGTGCTTATCAGCCATTTGTATATCTTCTTTGGAGAAATATTCTATACTTTTTTGAGAAATTTTTATTCAGATCCTTTGCACATTTTTTGCTTGGGCTGCTTTTTTATTGTTGAGTTTTAAGAACTCGATTTTTTTTTATGCATTCTTGATACAAATTCTTTATCAAATATAAGGTTTGCAAATATTTTTTATCATTTTGTGGTTTATCTGTTCACATTCTTACTGGTATCCTTTGAACAACAAACATTTTAATTTTGATGAAGTCCAATTTATGTATTCTTTTCCTTTGTTTTTTGTGCATTTGATATCATATCTAAGAAACAATTGTCTAACCCAAGGTCACAAATAGTTACCCTTATGTTTTATTCCAAGAGTTTTATAGTTTTAGCTGTTACGTCTAGGTCTGTAATACATTTGAGTTAGTTTTTTATATATGGCATAAAATAGAGAATCCAATTTCATTCCTTTGCATGGGTATATCCAGTTGTCCCAGAAAGTTGTTAAAAAGATTATTCTTTCTTTATTGAATTGCCTTGTTAAAAATCAGTTGATGATAGGATTCCCTGGTGGCACAGTGGTTAAGAATCCGCCTGCTGATGCAGGGGACACAGGTTTGAGCCCTGGTTCAGGAAGATCCCACATGCCACAGAGCAACTAAGACTGTGTGCCACAACTACTGAGCCTGTGCTCTAGAGCTCCTGAGCCACAACTCCTGAGCCCACATACCACAACTACTGAAGCCCACACACCTAGAGCCTGTGCTCCACAAGAAGAGAAGCCACTGTAATGAGAAGCCCGTGCACCGCAACGAAGAGTAGCCCCTGCTCGCTGCAACTAGAGAAAGCCTGCATGCAGCAATGAAGACCCAACACAGCCAAAAATAAATAAATAAATTTATTGAAAAAAAAATCAATTGATGATAATTATACGGGTTTATTTTTGTACTTTTGGTTCTATTCCATTATTGTAAATGTCCATTCTTATGGCAGTGCCCTACTGTCTTACTACAGATTCACAGTAAGTTTTGAAATTGAAATATGTGAGTTCTCCAATATTGCTGTTCTTTTTCAGTATTGTTTTGGTTAATCTGAGTCTCTCGCATTTCTATATAGATTTTATTGTCAGCTTATCAATTTCTTCAAAAGGAATCTGCTGGGACTTTAACAGGGATTGTACTGAATCTGTAGATCAATTTTGGGAGTATTGCCATCTTGACAATATTGTCTTTTGAAACAAGAACTTAGAATATCTTTCTATTTATTTAGATCTTTAATTTCCTTCAACAAGGCTTTATAGTTTTACAAATCTTTCATTTATTTTGTTAAACTTATTCTTAAGTATTTTAACATTTTTGATACTACTATAGAGCCCTCTTCTTAATTTTATTTTCAAATTATTCACTACTAGTAATTGCTACTCTTCATTGTGGTGCGCGGGCTTCTCATTGTGGTGGCTTCTCTTGTTGTGGAGCATGGGGCTCAGTAGTCGTGGTGCATGGACTTAGTTGCTTCGCGGCACGTGGGGTCTTCCTGGACCAGGGCTCAAACTCGTGCCCAAACAAAAAATGTGCAAAGGATCTGAATAAACATTTCTCAAAAAAGTATAGAATATTTCTCCAAAGAAGATATACAAATGGCTGATAAGCACATGAAAACAATGCTCAACATCATTAGTCATTAGGGAAATGTAAATCACTAAGCTATCACTTCACTCCCACTAAGGTGGCGAAAATCAAAAAGTCTTTTTGGAGGATATGGAGAAAATACT
>NW_021697298.1:0-46765 GCF_005190385.1 Monodon monoceros | reverse complement strand
TAAGGATACAGATGAGGTTTAGGGTACGGGGTAGGGTTAGGGTACGGTTTAGTGTTAGGATATGTGTTAGGATTAGGGTATGCGTTAGGGTTAGGTTTAGGATAAGGGTTAGGCTTTGGGTAGGGATTAGGATACAGGTTAGGGTATGGTTACGTGTCATGGTAGGGTATGTTTTAGGGTACATGTTAGGGTTAGAGTCTGTGTAAGGGTTAGGGAAAGGGTAAGGGTTAGGGTACGGGTTAGGGTGAGTGTTAGGGTTACAGTACCAGTTAGGGGTAAGATACAGGATAGGTTACGAGTACGTGCTATGGCTAGGTTACCTGTTAGGGTATGGGTTAAGGTTGGAGTATGGATTAGGGTACAGGCAGGGTATGGGTTAGGGTTAGGGTACAGTTTAGTATACAGCTATGGGTTAGGGTTAGTGTATGGGTTAGAATATGGGTTAGTGTTAGGATACAGCTTAGGATTAGGATACTGTTTAGGGTTAGGGTTAGGGACAGGCTTCAGGTATGGGTTAGGGTACAGGTTAGGGTATGACTAAGGATTAGGGTTGGGTATGGGTTAGGGTATGGGTTAGGGTTATGGTTTGGATTAGGGTTACAGTACGGGTTAGGGTTAGGGTACAGGTAGTTTTAGGATACATGTTAGGGTTAGTGTACGGGTTAGGGTTAGGCTACAGTTTACTGTACGGCTACGAGTTAGCGTTACGTTACATGTTAGGGTATGGGTTAGTGTGAGGATACGGGATAGAGTTGGGGTTAGGCTTCGGGTAGAGCTTAGGGTACAGGTTAGGGTACGGTTACATGTTAGGGTTAGGGTATGTTTTAGGATACATGTTAGAGTACGTGTTAGGGTTAGGGTGTGGGGAAGGGTTAGGGTATGGGATAGGGTATGGGTTTGGGTTAGGGTACAGGGCAGGGTTAGGGTATGGGTTAGGGTACGGGTTAGGGTACACTTTAGTGTATGACTACGAATTAGGGTTAGGGTAAGTGTTAGGGTACTGGTTAGTGTTAGGATACATGTTAGGATTAGGGTACGGGTTAGGGTTAGGGTAGGGTTTAGGGTTAGGCCTCGGGTAGGGATTAGGGTACAGGTTAGGGAATGGTTACTTGTTAGGGTTTGGGTCTGTTTTAGGGTACGTGTTAATGTTAGGTTACGTGTTAGGATTAGGGTGCATGGTACCCTAACACGGCTACGTGTTAATGTTAGGGTACGTGTTAGGGTACGGGTTAGGGTTATGGTTAGGTTTAGGGTACGGGGGAGGATTAGGGTACAGGATAGGGTAGAGCTACGTTTACTGTTAGGTTACAGGTTAGGGGATGGGTAAGTGTTTGGGTACGGGTTAGGGTTATGGTACGGGTTAGCATTAGGGTACGGTGCAGAGTTAGGGTACAGGTTAGGGTTAGGGTATGGGCACAGTTAGGGTACAATTTAGTGTACAGCTACAGGTTAGGGTTAGTGTATGTGTTAGGGTACGGGTTAGTGTTAGGATACATCTTAGGATTAGGGTACTGGTTAGGGTAAGGATTAGGGTTACGGTTAGGATTAAGATATGGATTAGGGTACAGGTTAGGCTATGGCTACGGGTTAGGGTTCGGGTCTGGTTTAGCATTAGTGTTAGTGTTAGAATATGCATGAGGTTTAGGGTATGGGGTAGGGTTAGGGTATGGGTTAGTGTTAGTATATGGGTTAGGATTAGGGTACGGGTACGGGCTCAGGTACGGGTTAGGGTTAGGGTTCGGATAGAGGTTAGGGTACAGGTTAGGGTACAGTAACGTGTTAGGGTTAGGGTATGTTTTAGGGTATGAGTTAGGGTTAGAGTATGTGTTAGGGTTTGGGTACGGGAAAGGGTGAGGGTATGGGTTAGGGTACACATTAGGGTTAGGGTACTGGTTAGGTTTAGGGTACAGGATAGGGTAGAGCTACTTGTTATGGTTAGGGTAAAGGTTAGGGTACGGTTTAGGGTTGGGGTACAGATTAGGATTAGAGTACGGGTTACGGTTAGTTTACGGGGTAGGGTTAGGGTTTGGGTTAGGGTACGCATTAGGGTTAGGGTACAGTTTAGTGTATGGCTATGGGTTAGGGTTAGTGTATGGGTTAGGATATGTGTTAGTGTTAGGATATGGCTTAGGATTAGGGTACTGCTTAGGAAGGGTTAGGGATAGGGTTAGGGTTTGAGTATGGTTTAGGATACAAGTTAGGGTACGGCTAGGGGTTAGGTTTAGGGTATGCATTAGGGTTATGGATAGGTTTAGAATATGGGTGACGGTTAGCGTACGGGTTAGGGTTAGGGTATGGGTTAGTGTTACGTTTAGGGTTAGGGTATGGTTTAGGGATAGGATCCAGTTTAGCGTACGGATACTAGATAGGGTTAGGGTACGTGTTTGGGTATGGGTTAGTGTTAGGATACGGGTTAGGATCAGGGTATGGCTACAGGTACGGGTTAGGGTTAGGGTACCGGTTAGGGTTAGGATACAGTATGGTGTATAGCTATGTGTTAGGGTTAGGGTTCCAGTTAGTGTTAGGGTACAGGATAGGGTAGAGCTACGTGTTACTGTTAGGGTACAGGTTAGGGGACAGGTTAATGTTTGTGTACGGGTTAGGGTTACGGTATGGGTTAGCATTAAGGTACGGTGTAGGGTTAAGGTACAGGTTAGGGTTAGGTTTAGGGTTAGGGCATGGGTTAGGGTTAGGGTACAGTTTAGTGTACAGCTATGGGTTAGGGTTATTGTACATGTTAGGGTACGGGTTAGTGTTAGGATAGGGCTTAGGATTAGGGTACTGGTTAGGGTAAGGATTAGGGTTAGGGTTAGGGTACAGGTTAGGGTACGGCTATGAGTTAGGGTTTGGGTACAGGTTAGGGTTAGTGTTAGGGTTAGGATACTGGTGAGGTTCAGGGTACGGGGTATGGTTAGGGTATGGGTTAGTGTTAGTATATGGGTTAGGATTAGGGTATGGGCTAGGGTAAGGGTTAGGGTTAGGGTTAGGGTTCGGGTTGAGGTTAGGGTACCAGTTAGGGTACGGTAACGTGTTAGGGTTAGGGTATGTTTTAGGGTACATGTTAGGGTTAGACTCTGCGTTAGGGTTAGGTTAAGGTAAGGGTTAGGGTATGGGTTAGTGTGAGTGTTAGGATTACAGTACCGGTTAGGGGTGAGATACAGGATAGGGTACAGCTACGTGTTATGGTTAGGTTACAGGTTAGGGTATGGGTTAAGGTTGGAGTACAGGTTAAGTCTAGGGTACGGGTTGGGTTAGGGTTAGGGTTAGGGTACGGGTTAGCATTAGGATACAGTTTAGTGTAGGACCACGTGTTAGAGTTAGTGTATGGGTTAGAGTACGGGTTAGTGTTAGGATACGGCTTAGGATTAGGATACTGGTTAGGGTTAGGGTTAGGGATAGGCTTCAGGTATAGGTTAGGATACAGGTTAGGGTATGACTAAAGATTAGGGTTAGGTTATGGATTAGGATATGGGTTAGGGTTAGGGTTTGGATTAGGGATAGGGTACGGGTTAGGGTATGGGTTAGGTTTAGGATACGTGTTAGGATTAGGGTATGGGTTAGGGTAGGGTACATTTTAGTGTATGGTTACGAGTTAGGGTTATGTTACATTTTAGGGTACGGGTTAGTGTGAGGATACAGGTTAGGGTTAGGTTTAGGGTTAGGGTTAGGTTTCAGATAGAGGTTAAGGTACAGGTTAGGGTACAGTTACGTGTTAGGGTTAGCGTATGTTTTAGGATACGTGTTAGAGTTAGAGTATGTGTTAGGGTTAGCGTATGTTTTAGGATACATGTTAGAGTTACAGTACGTGTTAGGGTACGGGGAAGGGTTAGGTTACGGGTTACGGTTAGGGTTAGGGTAAGGGTACCGGTTAGAGTTTGGGTACAGTATAGGGTAGAGCTTCGTGTTACTGTTAGGGTACAGTTTAGGGCTTGGGTACGGGTTAGAGTTACGGTACAGGTTGGTGTTAGGGTACAGGGTAGGGTTAGGGTACAGGTTAGGGTTAGGGTTAGGATTATGGCATGGGTTAGGGTTAGGGTATGGGATAGGGTTAGGGTACGGGTTAGTGTTAGGGTTCAGTTAGGGTAAGGGTTAGGGTACAGTTTAGGGTACGGCTACAAGTTAGGATTAGGGTACCAGTTAGGGTATGGGTTACTGTTAGGATATGGGTGAGGATTAGGGTACGGTTTAGGGTATGGGCTAGGGTTAGGGTTAGGCTTCGAGTACGGGTTAGGGTACAGGTTATGGTATGGTTACTTGTTAGGGTTAGGGTATGTTTTAGGGTTAGGGTTAGGGTAAGGGTTAGGTTTAGGGTACCATTTAGTGTATGACTACGGGTTAGGGTGAGTGTATGGGTTAGAGTATGGGTAAGTGTTAGGATTTGGCTTAGGATTAGGGTACAGGTTAGGGTTAGGGTTAGGGTAGGGTTAGGCTTCTGGTATGGGTTAGGGTACAGGTTGAGGTACGGCTAAGGATTAGGGTTAGGGTATGGGTTAGGGTATGTGTTAGGGTTAGCATTTGGATTAGGGTTAGTGTACTGGGTAGGGTTAGGGTACTGGTATGGGTTAGGGTTAGGGTTAGTATACCAGTTAGTGTTCATTTACAGGATAGGGTATAGCTACGTGTTGAGTTTAGGGTACAGGTTCAGGTATGGGTTAGGTTTAGGGTTTGAATTAGGGTTAGGGTACAGATTAGGTTTAGGGTGCGTGTTATGATTATGGTTAGGTTTAGGGTATGGGTTAGTGTTAGGATACAGGTTAGGATCAGGTTATGGGATAGGGTTAGGGTTCGAGTAGAGGTTAGGGTACAGATAAGGGTACGGTTACATGTTAGGGTTAGGGCATGTTTTAGGTTACATGTTAGAGTTAGAGTACGTGTTATGGTTAGGGTACGAGGAAGGGTTTGGGTAAGGGTTAAGGTTAGGGTTAGGGTACTGGATAGGGTAGAGCTACATGTTACGTTTAGGATACAGGTTAGGGTACAGTTTAGGGTTAGTGTACGGATTAGGATAACCATACGGGTTAGGGTTAGGTTACAGGGTAGGTTATGGGTTAGGGTTAGGGTTAGGGTACACATTAGGGTTAGGGTACAGTTTAGTGTATGGCTACGGGTTAGGATTAGTGTACAGTTTAGCGTATGGGTTAGTGTTAGGATACGGCTTATGTTTAGAGTACTGGTTAGGGTAAGGGTTAGGGTTAGGGTTTGGATATTGGTTAGGGTACAGGCTACAGTACGGCTTCGGTTTAGGGTTAGGGTATGGGTTAGGGTTAGGTATAGGTTTATTATATGGTTTAGGTTTAGGGTACGGTGTACGGTTGGGGCATTGTTTAGGGTTAGGTTTTGGGTTAGGTTACAGTTTAGGGTTAGGGTACATTTTAGCATATGGATACTAGTTAGGGTTAGGGTATGGGTTAGGGCACGGGTCAGTGTTAGGACATGGGTTAGGATTAGGGTATGGGTTAGGGTTAGGGTAGAGTTCAGTTTACAGATATGAATTAGGGTTAGGGTACGTGTTAGGGTATGGGTTAGTGTTAAGATATGGGTTAGGATTAGGATACGGGTTAGGGTTAGGTTTATGGTACGGGTTAGGGTTAGGGTATGGGTTAGGGTTAGGGTACGGGTTAGGGTACAGGGTAGTGTTAGGTTTAGTGTACAGGATAGGGTGCATCTACGTGTTAGGGTTAGGGTACAGGTTAGGGTAAGCTTTAGGGTTGGAGTACGGGTTAAGGTTAGGGTACAGGTTAGGGATAGGGTACGGGGCAGGGTTAGGGTATTGGTTACTGTTAGGGTAAGGGTTAGGGTTAGGGTTTGGGTATGGGTTAGGGTACAGGTTAGTGTACGGCTATGTGTTAGGGTTAAGGTATGGGTTAGGGTACTGGTTAGTGTTAGGAAATGTGATAGGATTAGGGTACGGGTTAGGGTTAGGGTACGGATGAGGGTTAGGCTTTGGGTAGGGGTTAGGGTACAGGTTAGGGAATGGTTACCTGTTAGGGTTAGGCTATGTTTTAGGGTACATGCTAGGAATAGGGTACATGTTAGGTTTATGGTACCTGGTAGGGTGAGGGTACGGGTTAGGGTTAGGGTTAAAGTATTGGTTAGGGTTTGGGTAGAGCATAGGGTACAGCTACGTGTTATGGCTAGGGTACAGGTTAGGGTATGGGTTAAGGGTTAGTGTTAGGGTTATGGTGTGGGTAGGGTTAGGGTTCGGGCACAGGATAGGGTACAGGTTAGGGTACGGCTATGGGTTAGGGTTCAGGTATGGGTTAGGATACAGGTAAGGGTTAGGGTATGGGGTAGGGTTGGGTATGGGTTAATGTTAGGATATGGGTTAGGATTAGGGTATGGGTTACTGTTAGGGTTAGGGTTAGGTTTAGGCTTTGGGTAGGGCTTAGGGTACAGATTAGGTTATGGTTACATGTTAGGGTTAGGGTACGTGTTAGGTTTAGGGTACGTGTAGTGTTATGGTACGGGTTAGGGTTAGGGTATGGGTTAGGGTTAGGGTAGGGGTTTGCTTTAGCTTATGGGGTAGGGTTAGGGTATGGGTTAGGGTTAGGTTTAGTGTACAGGATAGGGTACACCTATGTGTTAGCGTTAGGGTACAGGTTAGGGTACTGGTTAGGGTTAGCGTACGGTGTAGGTTTAGGGTACAGTTTAGGATACAGTTTAGGGTTAGGGTATGGATTAGTGTTAGGGTACAGTTTATGTATGGCTATGAGTTAGGGTTAGGGTACGGGTTAGGGTATGGGTTAGTGTTAGGTTATGTGTTAGGATTAGGGTATGGGTTAGGGTTAGGTTTAGAGTTAGGGTTAGGCTTTGAGTAGGGATTAGGGTACATTTAGGGTATGGTTACGTGTTAGGATAAGGGTATGTTTTAGGGTATGTGTTAGGGTTAGGGTATGGGTTAGCATTAGGGGTTAGGGTACAGGTTAGGGTATGGTTACATGTTAAGATTAGGGTATGTTTTAGGGTACATGTTAGGGTTAGGGTACGTGTTAGGGTTAGGGTACGTGTTAGGATTAGTGTATGGGGTAGGGTCAGGTTACGGGTTAGTGTTAGGGTTAGGGTTAGGGTACGGTATAGGGTTAGGGTTATGGTACCAGATAGGGTAAAGGAACAGGGTAGGGTACAGCTACGTGTTATGGTTAGGTTACAGGTTAGGGTACGGTTTAATGATGGAGTACGAGTTAGGGTTAGGGAACGGGTAGGGTTAGGGTTAGGGTTAGGGTTAGGTTATGTGTTAGGATTAGGGTACAGTTTAATGTACTACTACGGGTTAGGGTTAGTGTCCGGGTTTGAGTATGGGTTAGTGTTAAGATACAGCTTAGGATTAGGGTACTGATTAGGGTTAGGGTTAGGGTTAGGCTTCAAGTATGGGTTAGGGTATAGGTTAGGATATGACTAAGGATTAGGGTTAGGGTACTTGTTAAGGTTAGCGTTCCAGTTAGGCTTAGGGTACCGGTTAGGTTTAGGGTACAGCTACGTGTTAGTGTTCGGGTACAGGTTAGAGTACAGGTTAGGGTTAGGGTTTGGATTAGTGTTAGGGTACGGGTTAGGGTTAGGGGTACAGTTTAGTCTATGGGTATGAGTTAGCGTTATGTTATGTGTTAGGGTACAGGTTAGTGTCAGAATACGGATTAGGATAAGGGTACGTGTTAGGCTTAGAGTTAGGGTTAGGGTTCAGGTAGAAGTTAGGGTACAGGTTAGGGTACGGTTATGTATTAGGGTTAGGGTATGTTTTAGGGTTAGGGTTAGGGTTAGGTTTATGGTACTGCTGAGGGTTAGGGTACAGGATAGTGTAGAGGTATGTGTTACTGTTAGGGTACAGGTTAGGGGACGGGTTAGGGTTTGGGTATGGGTTATGTTTACGGTATGGGTTAGCATTAGGTTAAGGTGCAAAGTTAGGGTATAGGTTAGGGTTAGGTTTAGGGTTTGGGCATGGGTAGCGTTAGGGTATAGTTTAGTGTATGGCTACGGATTAGGGTTAGTGTACGTGTTAGTGTTAGGATATGGCTTAGGATTAGTTTACTGGTTAGGGTAAGGGTTAGGGTTAGGGTTAGGTTTCAGGTATGGGTTAGGGTACAGGTTAGGGTACGGCTACGGGTTAGGGTTTGCGTATGGGTTAGGGTTAGTGTCAGTGTTAGTGTTAGGGTTAGGGTACGGGTTAGTGTTAGTATACAGGTTAGGATTAGGGTACATGTATGGGTATGGGTATGGGTTAAGGTTAGGGTTCAGATAGAGGTTAGTGTACAGTTTAGGGTACGGTAACGTGTTAGGGTTAGGGTATGTTTTAGGGTACCTGTTAGGGTTAGGGTATCAGGAACGGTGAGGGTACAGGTTAGGGTACAGGCTAGGGTTAGGGTACCGGTTAGGGTTTTGGTACAAGATAGGGTAGAGCTACGTGTTACAGTTAGGGTACAGATTAGGGTATGGTTTAGGGTTGGGGTATGGATTAGGATTAGGGTACGTGTTAGGGTTAGGTTAAGGGGTTAGGGTTAGGGTTAGGGTATGCTTTAGGTTTAGCTTTAGGGTACATGTTATGGTTAGGTTACAGTTCAGTGTATGGCTATGCGTTAGGGTAGTATATGGGTTAGGGTATGGTTTAGTGTTAGGATACGGCTTAGATTAGGGTACTAGTTAGTAAGGGATAGGGTTAGGGTTAGGGTTTGGGTATGGGTTAGGATACAGGTTAGGGTATGGCTACAGGTTAGGTTTAGGGTATGGGTTAGGGTTAGGGCACGGGTTAGTGTTAGGGTATGGGTTAGGTTTAGGATTAGGGTACGGTTTAGGATAAGGGTACAGTTTAGCATACGGATACTAGTTAGGGTTAGGGTACGTGTTTGGGTACGGGTTAGTGTTAGGTTATGGGTTAGGATTAGGGTTACACGTACGGGTACAGATTAGGGTTAGGGTTAGGTTTAGGGTTAGGGTACGGTTTAGGGTTAGGGTGCACTTTAGTGTATGGATACTAGTTAGGGTTAGGGTACGTGTTTGGGTATGGGTTAGTGTTAGGATATGGGTTAGGATTAGGGTATGGGTACGGGTACAGGTTAGGGTTAGGGTACCGGTTAGGGTTAGGATACAGTATTCGGTATAGCTACATGTTAGGATTAGGGTACAGGTTAGGGTATAGGTTAGGGTTAGGGTACGGGTTAGGTTTAGCGTATGGGGTAGGGTTATGGTATGGGTTAGAGTTAGGTTTAGTGTACAGGATAGGGTACAGCTATGTGTTAGGGTACAGGTTAGGGTACAGGTTCGGGTGGGAGTATGGGTTAGGCTTAGGGTATGGTTTAGGGTTAGCATACGGGGTAGGGTTAGGGTACGGGTTAGGGTATGGGTTAGGTTTAGGGTACGGGTTAGTGTTAGGGTTCAGTTTAATGTATGGCTACGATTTAGGGTTAGGGTACGGGTTAGTGTTAGGTTATGTGTTAGGTTATGTGTTAGGATTAGGCTACGGGTTAGGGTTAGGGTTAGGGTTAGACTTTGGGTAGGGGTTAGGGTACAGGTTAGGGTATGGTTATGAGTTAGGATATGTTTTAGGGTACGTGTTTGGCTTAGGATACATGTTAGGATTAGGGTACAGGCTAGGGTCAGGTTACGGGTTAGTGTTAGGGTTAGGGTCAGGGTTAGGGTTAGGGTTAGCGTTATGGTACTGGTTAGGGTTAAGGTACAGGATAGGGTACAGCTATGTGTTATGGTTAGGTTACAGGTATGGGTACTGGTTAAGGTGGGAGTACAGGTTAGGGTCAGGGTATGGGTAGGGTTAGGGTTAGGGTACGGGTACGGGTTAGGGTTAGGGTACAGTTTAGTGTACGACTATGGGTTAGGGTTAACGTATGGGTTTGAGTACAGGTTAGTGTTAGGATACAGCTTAGGATTAGGGTACTGATTAGGGTTAGGTTTAGGGTTAGTCTTCAGGTATGGGTTAGGGTACAGGTTAGGTTACAACTAAGGATTAGGGTTAGGGTATGTGTTAGGGTTAGCTTTCGGGTTAGGGTACTGGTTAGGGTTAGGGTACAGTATAGGGAACAGTTACGTGTTAGGGTACAGGTTAGAGTACAGCTTAGGGTTAGGGTTTGTATTAGGGTACGGGTTAGGGTTAGGGTACAGTTTACTGTACGGCTATGAGTTAGGGTTATGTTACGGGTCAGGGTACGGGTTAGCGTGAGGGTACGGATTCAGATAAGGGTACGTGTTAGGGTTAGGGTTAGGTTTAGGGTTAGGTTTCGGGTAGAGGTTAGGGTACAGGTTAGGATACAGTTACGTTTTAGGGTTAGGGTATGTTTTATGGTACGTGTTAGAGTTAGAGTAAATGTTAGGGTTAGGGTACAGGGAAGGGTTAGGGTACGAGTTAGGATTAGGGTTAGTGTACTGGTTAGGGTTAGGGTACAGGATAGGGTAGAGCTAAGTGTTCCTGTTAGGGAACAGGTTAGGGTATGGGTCTGGGTTAGGGTTAAGGTTAGCATTAGGTTACGAGTTAGGGTTAGGGTACAGGTTAGTGTTAGGGTTAGGGTTACAGCACGGGTTAGGGTTAGGGTATGGGATAGGGTTAGGGTATGGGTTAGGGTGAGGATTAGGGTTAGGGTACGGTTTAGGCTTAGTGTACAGTTTAGTGTACGGCTATGAGTTAGGATTAGGGTACGGTTTTGTGTATGGGATAGTGTTAGGATTAGGGTATGGGTTAGGGTACGCGTTAGGGTTAAGTTTAGGCTTTGAGTATGGGTTAGGGTACAGGTTAGTGTATGGTTACGTGTTAGGGTTAGGATATGTTTTAGGGTACATGTTAGGATTAGTATACATGTTAAGATTATGGTACGGGGCAGGGTTAGGGTACCGGTTAGGGTTAGGGTTATGGTACCACTTAGGTTAGGGTACAGGATAGGGTACAGCTATGTGTTACATTTAGGGTACAGGCTCGGGTATGGATTAGGGTTAGTGTCTAGATTAGGGTTAGGGTACGGGTTAGGTTTAGGGTTAGTGTTAGGGTACATGTTAAGGTTAGGGTACAGTTTACTGTACAGCTGCAAGTTAGGGTTAGATTATGGAATAGGGTAGAGGTTAGTCTTAGGATACGAGTTAGGATTAGGGTACGGGACAGGGTTAGGGTTAGAGTTAGGGAACGGGTACGTTTCAGGGTACAGGCTAGGGTGCGACAATGGGTTAGGGTACGTGTTAGGGTATGGGTTGGTGTTAGTGTACAGGTTAGAATTACGGTACGGGTTAGGGTAAGGGTTAGGGTTAGGGTTAGGTTTGGGTTAGCATTAGGGTTAAAGAACGGGTACAGTTTAGGGTACATGTTAGGGTACGATAATGGGTTAGGGTTAGGGTATGTGTTAGGGTACGGGTTAGTGTTAGTGTATGTGTTAGGATTAGGGTACGGGTTAGGGTAAGGGTTAGCATAAGGCTTAGGTTAGGGAACGGGTACGGTTTAGGGTACAGGTTAGGGTATGACAATGGGTTAGGTTTAGGGTACATGTTAGGGTGCGGGTTAGGGTTAGGGTACGGGTTAGGGTAAGGCTTAGGGTAAAGTTTAGGGTTAGGTTTAGGGCTTGGGTTAGGGAACGGGTATAGTTTAGGGTACAGGTTAGGGTATGGCAACGGGTTAGTGTTAGTGTAAGGGTTAGGTTTAGGGTATGGGTTAAGGTTCAGGTTAGGTTACGCATTAGGGTTAGTGTACAGTTTAGTGTATGGCTGCGGGTTAGTGTTAGTGTATGGTTTAGGATACGGGTTAGTGTTAGGATATGGATTAGGATTAGGGTACTGGTTCGTGTAAGGGTTAGGGTTAGGGTTTGGGTATGGGTTAGAGTACAGGTTAGGGTACGGCTATGGGTTAGGTTTAGGGTATGGGTTAGTGTTAGGGATAGGGTTAGGATACCTTTTAAGGTTTGCGTACGTGGTAGGGTTAGGGTATGGGTTAGAGTTAGGTTTAGGGTTATGGTACGGTTTAGGGTTAGGGTACATTTTAGCGTATGGATACTAGTTAAGGTTAGGTTATGGGTTAGTGTTAAGATACGGGTTTGGATTATGGTACAGGTTAGGGTTAGGGTACAGTTCGGTGTACGGATACAAATTAGTGTTTGGGTACGTGTTAGGGTGTGGGTTAGTGTCAGGATACGGGTTAGAATTAGGGTATGGGTACGGGTACGGGTTAGGGTTAGGGTTACGGTATCTGTTAGGGTTAGGATACAGGTTAGGTTATAGCTACGTGTTACTGTTAGAATACAGGGTAGGGTACGGGTTAGGGTTAGGGTACAGGTTAGGGTTAGTGTGCGGGCTAGGGTTAGGGTACGGGTTAGGGTTAGTGTACAGAATAGGGTACAGCTAGGTGTTAGGGTTAGGGTACATGTTAGGTTACGGGTTAAGGTTGGAGTACGTGTTATGTTTATGGTATGGGTTAGGGATAGGGAATAGGGTTAGGGTTAGGGTATGTGTTAGGTTTAATGTACAGGTTAAGTTTAGGGTACAGTTTAGTGTACAGCTAAGAGTTAGCATTAGGGTAGCTGTTAGCGTACAGGTTAGTGTTAGGATATGGTTTAGGATTAGGGTACGGGTTAGGGTATGGTTTAGGGTTAGGGTTAGGCTTCAGGCAGGGGATAGGGCATAGGTTAGGGTATCATTCCATGTTAGGGTTAAGATATGTTTTAGGGTACATATTAGGGTTAGGCTATGTGTTAGGATTAGGTTACAGGGAAGGGTTATGGTACGGCTTAGAGCTTGGGTTAGGGTTACGGTACTGGTTAGTGTTAGGGTACAGGATAGGGTATAGCTATGTGTGATGTTTAGAGTACAGGTTAGGGTACGGTTTAAGGTTGGAGAATGTGTTAGATTTAGGGTATGGGTTAGGGTTAGGGTACGAGTTAGGGTTAGGGTACCGTTTAGTGTACTACTACGGGTTAGGGTTAGTGTATGGGTTAAAGTACAGGTTAGTGTTAGGATACGGTTTAGGATTAGGGTACTGGTTAGGGTTAAGGTTAGGGTTAGTGTTAGGATTTGGGTATGGGTTAGGGTATGGCTAAGGATTAGGGTTAGGGTATGGTTTAGGGTACGTGTTACAGTTAGCATCGGGTTAGGGTTAGGGTACGGGGAATGGTACAGGTATGGGGTAGGTTTAGGTTTAGGGTTAGGTTTCGGGTAGAGTTTAGGGTACAGGTTAGGGTATGGTTTCGTGTTAGGGTTAGGGTATGTTTTAGGGTATGTGTTAGGGTTAGAGTACGTGTTAGGGTTAGGGTACAGGGAAGAGTTAGGGTAGGGGTACAGGGTTGGCTTATGGTTAGGGTACCAGTTAGGGTTAGTGTATAGGATAGTGTAGAGGTATGTGTTACTGTTAGGGTACAGATTAGGATACGGGTTAGGGTTGGGGTATGGGCTAGGTTTACAGTACGGTTTAGCATTAGGGTACGGGGTAGGGTTAGGGTACATGTTAGGGTTAGTGTTAGGGCACAGGTTAGGGTTAGTGTGCAGTTTAGTGTATGGCTACAGGTTAGGGTTAATATATGTGTTAGGGTACAGGTTAGTATTAGGACATGGCTTAGGATTAGGGTACTGGTTAGGGTAAGGGCTAGGGCTAGGGTTCGGGTACGGGTTCGGGTACAGGTTAGGGTATGGCTACAGGTTAGGGTTAGGGTATGGGTTAGGGTTAGGGATAGGGTACAGAGTAAGGTTAGGTTATGGGTTAGGGTTAGCTTTAGGGTTAGGGTACAGTTTAGGGTTAGGGTACAGTTTAGCATACAGATACTAGTTAGGGTTAGGGTACGGTTTAGGATATGGTTTAGTGTTAGGATACGGGTTAGGATTAGGGTACATTTTAGGGTTAGTGTCCAGTTCAGTGTACGGATACGAATTAGGGTTAGGGTACGTGTTTGGGTAAGGTTTAGTGTTAGGATATGGGTTAGGATTAGGGTACGGTTATGGGTACAGTTACAGGTATGGGTTAGGGTACCGGTTAGGGTTAGGATACAGGATAGGTTATAGCTACATGTTAGGGTTAGGGTACGGGTTAGTTTACGGGTTAGGATTAGTGTTAGGGGATGGGTAGGGTTAGGGCACGGGTTAGTGTTAGGCTTAGTGTACAGGATAGGGTACAGCTACGTGTTAGGGTTAGGGTACAGGTTAGGGTATGTGTTAGGGTTGGAGTACGTGTTAGGGTTAGTGTATAGGTTAGGGATAGGGTACGCAGTAGGGTTAGGGTACGGGTCAGGGTACATGTTAGGGTACGGCTATGGGTTAGGGTTAGTATTCAGATAGAGGTTAGGGTACAGGTTAGGGTATGGTTACGTGTTAGGTTTAGGGTATGTTTTAGGGTACATGTTAGAGTTAGAGTACGTGTTAGGGTTAGGGTACAGGGAAGGATTAGGGTATGGGTTAGGGTATGGGTATGGGTTAGGTTAGGATACAGGTTAGGGTTAGGTTATGGGATAGGGTTAGGGCACGGGTTAGTGTTAGGATACGGGTTATGATTAGGGTAGGGGTTAGGGTTAGGATTAGGGTTAGGGTTAGTGTTTGGGTAGAGATTAAGCTAGAGGTTAGGGTACGGTTACATATTAGGTTTAGGGTATGTTTTAGGGTACGTGTTAGGGTTAGAGTACGTGTTAGGTTTAGGGTACAGGGAAGGGTTAGGGTACTGGTTACAGTTAGGGTTATCGTTAGGGTATTGGATAGGGTTAGGGTACAGGATAGGGTAGAGCTACGTATTACAGTTAGGATACAGGTTAGGGTACAGGTTAGGGTTGGGGTATGGTTTAGGGTTAGGCTACGTGTTAGGGTTAGGGTACAGGGTAGGGTTAGGATACAGGTTAGGGTTAGGGTTAGGTTTAGGGTACAGGTTAGGGTACAGTTTATTGTACGTCTACAAGTTAGGGTTAGGGTATGTGTTAGTGTTAGGATATGGGTTAGGGTTATGGTATGGGTTAGGTTTAGGGTACGGGTTAGGGTTAGCATTAGATTTCGGGTTAGGATTAGGGTATAGTTTAGTGTACGGCTATGGGTTAGGTTTAGGGTACGGATTAGGGTTAGGTTTAGGGTACGTGTTAGGGCTAGGGTACAGTTTAGGGTGCGGAGGAAGGGTGTCCTGAAGGGAGTGGCTTGGGGTCAGGAGGCAGTGGAGACTGTGTTTCGTGGGAGAGGCTTGCACACCTGTGACATTTCGTCCTCGGGGTCAGCACGGCATCACGGATCCACCATCTGCCCATTTGTCTGTTCCTTCTTCGCTCACTCATTCCCTGCTCATTCATTCATTCACCCTCTTGATCCGTGACTTGAGGAGTTATTAAGGGTGTACTCTCTGCAGCAAAACACACGACACAGAGGGCCTGAGAGATCTGGCCATCAGTAAGACTCAGGCCTGCTCAGCGCGTCACTCACAGTGCACCCGGGAGTGAACTGTGCACCAGGGCGGGGGCTCCAGGGGGACAAGAAGACCCTGGAACTGGGGTGCCGCCGCTTCCCGCCTGCTCTCCCTCAGGTTCCCTGGCCTTCCCGCGTCCCTGTGGCACAGGTCTGTGTTTGGTCACCCTTCGTGTGGTAGAGGCCTGGAGGAGATGGTCAGCGTCCTCATGGGAGGATCCTGCTGCCACAGAGCACCTGGAACTCTGAATCCATGTTCACCAAGGGGAATACTCTGGAACTTTCTGACTCTCCAGGCCCCAAAAGCCTGGGAGCTTGGCTGGGCTCCTGTACCCACTTCTTATGCAGTCTCCCTGGATCCCCCAACCCATCACAGTGAAGATCCAGAAGGCCTTATGTGATGCCCTTTCCAGTGTGGGCAGCACCAGGACCCTGGGGTCTTCCAGGCTCAGAGCATCTCTGAGTGTGTTCCAGTGTAGTGAAAAATGGACAGTTTTCACACAGTGTAGAACAAGCCTGGCTGTTATTTATGGTTCGTGGTGTATGTGATTTTTCATGGTCTTGGAGAGTCCTGTCATTTTTTTGATGCATCAGCACATTTGCCCACAGCACATGCTTGAGTCCACAGGCTCAGGGGTATTCCTGGGTTCTCTGGTCAGGAAGGCCCAGTCAGACTGGAGGGGAGACTGACCACACCCAAGGCCTGGTCCTTGTCAGGCAGAGGGCAGGAGAGAGTCCAGTTGAGGCAGGATTGAGGCTCATTCCAGGAGGGTCATCCTGACTGTGGTCTAAAGAGATGCTGCTGCTTCTGGGCATATTTTTTTCTAGAGGAGAAAAACAGAGATGTTGTAGAGAGCATGACTTGGACTAACAGGCAAAGGCAAGTCAGTGCAGGCCTGCGAGAGGGGGATAATGTCTCCCGGATCTTTATGGACTGTAGACCCAGCACCTCCCCAATCAGCCCCAGGTGGAGCAGAATTAAGACATACAAGAAGTGGACTTGGGTCAGAGTGCAGCTTTGTGATTGTGCACAGAGATGGCTGACTGTTTCCCAAATCCAGCGTTCTAGAACTGGGGCCTCTGGAAGGCATAGGCATTCAGGAATATGGTGAAGTGCTTATGGAAGAGTAGATAGCAAAATGTAAGCCTCAGCCCAGAGCAAGATACCAGGCAAGATAATACAAGACCCCCAGTCCGGAAGTAGCACAGACATGACCTGCAACTGACACTCAGACTTGCTTCTCCCACAAGCGGCTGAGGCAGCAGAAGGCTCGGCTGAGGCAGCTGAGCAGGCTGGGTCTGTACCCCACGAGTGGGCAGGGCAGAGCGTGCTTGAGCCTTCAGCTAGCCTCTGTGACAGATGAAGGGCCGTGACCATCTTTATTTCCCAGGGACCATCTGCTGTCTCCTCATTCTTGGGGAGGCTGAAACAAAAACAAACTTTATGAAATTTCCTGAGCTTTTGTGTGTATGTGTGTGTATTACGTGAGTGTGCACGAGCATGTGCATGTTTGTGCTGTCTGCTCACAGGTCTGTGTACACCTGAGTGCATGTGAATGTGTTTACGTGCAGGCAGGCACATATGTGTGTATGCACGTGTTTTTGCATGTGCAGCACGTGTGATTGTGTGCATGTGTGCATGTGACTGCAGTGTATCTTTGCATGTGTGTGTACATGTGTGTGAATGCAGGTATGCTTGGGCATGTACGTGCACATGTGTGTGTACGCATGCATGCTGTGGGGGGATGAGGAAGGCATGGAGTTGTTGCTTTCTGGTGCCGCCTTCCCCCACCCTCCTTTTTGCTGTTGCCTCAGTGCTGCGTGGTGAAGTGTAGAGACTCAAAAGGAGGATCACTACCCCCTACCGTGAGCGATCTGTCTGCTCATCCTCATGGTCACCCATCTGTCCAGTAAACATCCCTGAGCCTGTGTCATGTGCTGGGGCCTAGGGTCCACAGTGAAGCAGGCGTGTGCTCTCAGCTCTGCTCGGCCCAGCCGGGCGTGGGGCAGAGGAGCTGCAGGCCAGGTGTGTCTGCGGAGGGAGAGGTTACCTCTGGCTGGTGAGTCAGCGGAGGTGGCAGCTGAGCTGAACTGAAGGAGCGGGGTGGACGGAGCTCGCTCTAGAGGAGGGGGGGGGCAGGGGGCAGGGGAAGGGGCTGGGTGCCTGGCTCGCAGGGAGGACGCATCGCAGAGGGGCTGCAAGGGTGGCCAAACAGCTAGCTTTGACTTCGTTTTATACACAGAGAGACCAGCTTTGGAACCAGAGTGACAGGATCAGACCCACACTTTTCCTCTGGTGGCGGCTGAGGGGTTTGATGGCAGAAGAGAGAAGATGGGCCGAGGAACAGTGGTGATGGTAGGGGCTGTGCCTCTGCCAGGCTTCCAGCCTCTTTGTAGTGGTCCCTTGGGTCCACAACGTTAGCAAGCACCTTGCGTGAGGCTGGAATGGGGCTTCCTCTTCATTCCCTCTTTCCCAGAAGTAAACGCAACACAGTTTGGAGTTGATGAGACTGAGGGGGCCATCTTGCGGGAAAGGCAAGCATCAGCATTGGCTGGGGTGCCCACCCGGGGACAAGGGGGACCCTTAGCCAGACTTGCAGACCCCAGGGAAGGACACAGTGTGCTCAGAGAGGCAGGGATAGTCTGGAGAGCCAGGTGTGCAGAGAAGGCTCAGCCAAGGGGGCCCTGGGGGCTCAGGCACTCAGGGAGTGAGGGGCGGGGCGGCCAGACATCCGTGAACGAGGCCCAGGGGTCGACGGACCAACGGTCGTGCTGTGTGCAGGGCGGACACACAGGGCCCGAGGCTGTTCTCTAGGGAATGTCTCCCAGCTGCAGTGGGCTCTGGAAATTGTCTGCGGGTTGCCGCGCCTCCTGGGTCTCTCCGGCCCAGGCCCCAGCCGGGAGCTGCCTGTCCAGGCTGCCCCGGCTCCACCTCCAGACTGCGCAAGGCTGGGCGGGCGGGACGGGCTCCTCGTGCCTCGGTTGCCATGACCTGTGACGTTTCCTTTCCAGTTGCCGGATTCATTATAAGGTTATGTAGTTTGTTGCGTTGTATTGCGCCGCTCGTTGGCTTAGGGAAGAACTGCCCTTGTAGGTTGGCCTGCAAGGTGTGCTACTTCAGAGCCTCCATCTGACATACTCTTCCCTGCCCAAAATGCAAACACAGCACACACTCCCTGTCTGGTTTGGGAATGATGACACCTCACCTCTCGCCCCTCCTGCCCTGTCCTGCCCGCACTCCAACCTCCTGGACACTTCGGTTCCCCATCTAACTCCCGACCCCTCCAGCTGGCTGGGGACAGGCAGCCTCATGAGACAGTGCACACAAAGTTTTCTGGCCGGGCCTTGAGGACGGGGACCAGGTCCCACCTGTGCCAAGGAAGCAGGCGTCTCACCCAGATTTGCCTCCGGGCTCTTGAAGGTGGACTGAAGGTCAGACAGTCCAGAGGCCAAGGGCCCCAGAGGAGGAGGGTGTGGGCCCAGGTAGACCAGGAGCAGCTGCCCCTCTGGTCAGGAGAGTCCAACAACCCAGGGCTTTCTGGTTCCTGGGGGGAGGAGAGGGCAGAGGCAGTGGGGACCCCAAAGACAGGTCCTGCTTCACCTCTGGATGGATCCACTTAGCTGAGCCCAGGAGCCCTGGGTGGAGGGCCAGACCCTGGGGTGTATCCACCTGGCAGGAGAAGGCTGTCCCCCTTCTCTCTTCGGTGGTCTGAACCCGCCTGTGTCTCTGGGAGCCCAAGCAGGTCTCGTAGGCAGCCACCCCAGGGGTGGAGGTGAGGCTTCAGGACTGGTGGCCCGTCTGCCTCGGAGGAGACACAGTCAACAACCCCTGGACACCTCCCTGAGTCTGGAGCCTTATCCCTTATGTTGGTCCCAGCCCTTCCTGGCATGCTGTCAGGAGGGTACAAGAATGGCACCAAGCCACATCTCACCCCAGCTGCCCCCCCGCCCCCTCTGCAGTCTCCCGTTTCCCACCCAGCCCTGACCCAGCAGCAGCCCTGCCCCGGGCCAGCCTCGGGTGTCTCTGGGCCTGGAGCTTGCCTCGCCCCTGTGGACTTCGTCTCTAGAGCCTCGGGGCTCCCTGCAGAACAGCGTGGCTCTCGCTCTAGTTTTCTGGCCTGCTTTAGACTTTTCTCCACTTTTTAAGCCTCTCGGCTAACTTGGAAGCAAATTGAGCATGAATTTGCTCATCAGGCAAGCTGATGTTTCTGCTGTGGATCTCCAGCCGGCCTTGTTGGTCAGTTAACTCTACCAGCTGCCCTGGCATGGTGAAACAGCTCTTTTCCAATTTGGCATTATCCGTGGCTTCTGAAAGTGTAAAATCAGAGTTGACAGCCCAAAGCCGCCCTGATGCAGCCTGTCATTCCCTCCATGTTCATTAGCTCAGATGCCCCCCTGCCCGCTCCCTGCGTGGGACCAGAGTGTGGAGGTGAGGCTGGGATCGAGCCCAGCAGAGAAATCCCTCATTTTACCTGTTTTGACTTCTGGCGTTTAATCCGACACTGGTTAACTGGGTCTGTTTTCTTGTCTGCTTCCTCCCTTCTTCCCTCCTGCTGCGCCCTTCCCGTGGACCCCACTCTGCCTCTGTCCTGTGGGCCGGGCCTCCAGCGGGTGCATCAGTTACAATGATATGTTTGAGATGCTGAAACACATGTCCCCGCCCCTGGGGCTGGGGAAGAAATGCCCTGCTCGAGTTGCATACAAGGTAGACCCCATGCCCACACCCCGCAGGCTGTCTGTGCTGCGGCCGGGCTCCTGTGTCTCTTCTGGGGCTTGTCCATCTGTTTGTCTGCTGCTGTGCTGTCTCACTGTTTCTTTCTTTTCTCTGCCCCTACCATCTCTGCTTCCTTCCCAAACAGAGGGAAGCAGACACCACGAGGTGTCTCTGCACTGGCCCCTTGTCCCCCAGGGCTGCCCCTCTGAGCCCCCGGGGAGGCTCAGGAACATGGAGCTGGAGCCCACCATCTGCCTCTTCTCCTTCCCTTCTCTTCCCTGGAAAGGAGGGGACAGACCATCTTTTTTGACAGAGCCTGTTTTTGTTCTGAGCTCAGGACCACACTCTGCTCCTCTGTCCCCTAAGCCCCTGATGTGGGTGGAGTTGTCTAGCCCTGAGGGTCTGACCCTGGGGGAGCAGCGGCCTGCAAGGCCTCTGCAGGGTGCACCTGAGGAGCCCGCCCCCAGCCCCACATGTGCGGAACTTCCCGGGCTGGGGAGGGAGTGTTTTCTCTAGGGCTTCATGGGTTCATGGAGCCTTAAGAAGGAAGGGTGCTGGAGAGAGGCATCCTGACTTCATTCCTGGGGCTCCAGAGGGCACTGCAGGATGAGAACAGCCTCTGGGGCCTGGGTGGTCCCATGTCCCTCCCACCCTGCTGCTGAGGGCCCAGCAGGCTGAGCTGCAAGGAGGGGGGTAAACTGAGGACACCGCCAGGCCTCTCTCCCGAGTGGGCGAGCAGGCCACATGGCCCCACCCGCAAGCCTGCTCCCACCTGCACCTGCATCCTCCGTCACCCGCTTGGTGAGTAAGCACTTTCCATCCCTCCAGCGCTCCACCCTCTCAAGAGCCCTCCTGCAGCCCTCAGTGCTCCCGAAACTCAGCCAGCATATGTCTGGCGCCTGACTGCTGTCTCCCTCTCTGAGCAGGCTTCCCACCAGAGCTTTCATCTTTCTGATTCTGTTCACGCTGTCTGTCTCTGTGCTCCGATTCTGGGCTTGCATCTATCCCCTGGCTCAGCACAGCCTCTAGGAGCTAAGTGGCTTCTCCAGGCCATAGGCAGACGTCTTCCTTGGTCCTCCCCTGCCCGGCATGTGAGTCAAGCCTGCCTGGAGGCCCTGCATGAAAGGCTGTAGCTTTGTCCCCAAGGAGAGCTGTGTCCACACTGACACCTGGGGCCAGGGTGGGCAGCCAGGGCTGTGACGGGGTAGCCTTTGGAGTTCCTCCCAGGTGTGCTGGCCAACTCCAAGGTTCTGGCAGTGAAGAGACCAGGTGAGGCCTCGTGGTGGGTGGAAGTGGATGGGCTTGGTGAGCTGGGGAGGGTCCAGGAGATGCACAGAGTGCCATGCCCAAGAGTGTCTAGGCCCAGGCAGAGACTCCTGTCTGTTTGCCCTGGTCTTGCCCCTCTGCTGCTCCCTGAGATTCCTGGCTCTCTGGGGCCTGGGCAGGCAGAAGGGGCTCTGGTAAATGTGCCCCGGACGGAGCTCTCCTCTCTTGGAAAACACCTGCTTGCCCCTCCTTCCCGCTGGCCCCTGACTCCCTGACTCTCCCCTGGCGTGGAACCCCTCTGCCTCTCCCACTGCCATCGGTGCTGGTCTGCAGGGACACCATGCTCTGGGAAGCTGTGTGTGTCACACAGGTGACCAGCAAGGTCCTAGGAACATGATTGGAGGTGCTAGGTGGGGCTTTGCCAGCGTTAGGGGACAGAGTCTGGGCTCGTGTCTCTAGCCACCTGCCCTCCATCAGGCTGAAGACTGGATTTGGTGCCAGGATGCTGGGGGCAGGCCTGGGGGCAGAGTGGCCCTACCCAGAGAAGGGACAGAGAGGCTGCCCTGTCACAGGGTGCAGGCTTGGCAGAGGGCAGGCAGACCCCAGGGAGGGGCCCTGTGCCCCCACCTTTAGCTCCTATCCTGGATGGGAGAGGACAGGGGGCTCACGGTGCCCTGAGGGCTCTACTTGGCAGGCGAGGTGGCCCCCCGATGCTCAGGATGTTCCAGACACACCTGAGACCCTTTACCTCCTGGAGATCTCATAAGTTCTCAGAGCCTCAGGGACACACCTGTCTCCAGCTGCTCTGTCCTGGAAAATGGAAGAGAGGAAAGGGGGCTGTTCACTTGATGGGGAAACAGGGAGCAAGCTTGCAGGGCTCCCAGTCTGGTCCAAGCACTTGTGTTCCTGTGGGATGGCCCTGGGTCCCCAGGCAGCTGGCTGAGCCTGAGGCCCTGTTCAGTCACATCTGTTTGGGTCCTTCCCCCTGGAAGGAGCTGGTCTCTAAGGCTTCCCTTGCTGCCTTGGGCTGGTGGCATCAAGCATCTGTTCCTGACCCCCTAGCTGGGTGGTGAGAGGTAGAGGCCTTCCCGGGGCTGCGGGTCTCCTCACTGGGAGCTGACCTCTGAGCCTGTGGTCTTGGCTGCCCCACCCCTCGTCCAATGCTCCTGTCTGTGGGCTGCCTCTGGCGTCCTGCAGCCAGCTCAGACCCCTCTTCAGCCTAGGCCACACACTTGTTCTGTCATGGGCAGTGGGCAAGGGCCGCTCTGGCTGAGGCATGCCTGTTTTTTCAGAGGGATCCAGGCTTATGGCCTGGCCCCATTGTACAAGATGTACCTAGACTTCTACTTTTCTGCAGCCAAGGGAACCCTCAGCTCAGATGAGGGTGGGGGTCCAGGGGTAGTGTGAATGCTGGCAAAACTCCCATCCATCCAACCTCTCTTGGTCCTGGGCACCTGCAGGAACCACCTCTGGGAGGCCAGCCCAGCCTCCAGGGCCCTCGAGCACTGTGTAGCCCTGTGGTGGGGGGACCCTGGGAGGCCTGCCCCTGACCTGTCCCCCTTGTCTCCAGCGCCTGGTTCATATGAACATGCCCATCTCCAACGAGGACATGACCGTCCACTTCACGTCCACGCTGATGGCCCTCATCTGGACCGCACTGGAGATCAAGCTGGCTCCAGGTGAGCAAGCCAGCCTTGAGGGAGGGCACAAAGCCAGGGCTGTGTGACCGCCCCCGAGAGCCACCCCAAGCAGCTGTGCAGGGGTGGGAGGAGGGGCCTGTCTGGACTGGATGGAGAATGACTGCCCCTGGTACCTCTGTCAGACTGACCTTGTCCCCCGAAACCATCCTGCACGTTAGTGCTGCAGTGATCCCATTTTCATGTGAGGAAGCTGAGGTGGAGTGAAATTGAATGACTCCAGATTTCCCAGAGTTCTGCAGTGTTGGAGCCAGCGTCACATGAGCCAGTACCGCTTATGTGGTGAATTGGTGAATAATCTGCCCCTTCCCCATAGTGAGCCCAGTTCCCCCATCAGGCCCTCACCGGAGTTACTGGTAGAACGACACAGCCTTAGCCAAATCAAGGAGGAAATGAATCTCCCGCTTGTCCTCCCCTCCCCACCGCATGTGATGACAGCTTCCCCTTCGCAGAGAAAATGAGTCACCAGAGGGGCCTTCCCCCCACATGGCCTTCCTCCCTGGATCCATGCCCTTGAGCTCCACCCTCTCTTGTGTAACAGATGAGGAGAGGCCAGTCCTCCCACTTGCACACTCTGCCCTGTTTTCATCATCTACCCAAGGATGTCATGACAGAAATTCTGTATTCTATTTCTTGCCCTGTCAACTTTCTCTCTCTGCTGGATTATTTCTATCAATATGTAAATGTGCTGTTATTTTCCCTATTTTTAAAAAGTTTTTCTCTTCCCCCTCCATCGACTTCTCTCTTTTTCTTCTTTCCTTCTTAGCAACAGGAGACACAGGTCTGCATTGTCTCTGATTTCTCCTTTCCTAGTCTGCAGTCCATGTTTCACAGTGCAAAGCTTTGCTGGAACTGCTCTTGTCAAGCTCCGCAGGGACCTCCCCTTCTCAGCCCTTGCCTTAAGGACCTGTCCGCAGCCTTTCCGCAGTTGTGACTCCCTTCTGTGTGACACCTCTTTTTCTGGCTTCTCCCAACCTCTGAAGGTCACTGTGTGCCTCAGGCATACATTCTCACCTTTTCCCATGGCTTTCAATGTTGTGAATTCCAATTTTGTATTTTTAGTTCAGACCTGCTCCTACACCCCAGGCTTGTATACCCCACAAATTATTCACCTTCTGTACTTGGAGGCCCAATGAGCATCCAGAGTTCACGTGCTGACCCTTCAGTTCCAGATACTCCCCAGATTCCTCCCTGTCTCCATCAGTGGAAACTGCTGTTAGAGTTGCTCATGCCAAAACTTTTGCAGTCATTTTTATGTCCTACTTTTTTTCTTACCCTACTTCTGATCCATATCTGAACCCTTGTAATATCTTCTGACTCCACCTTCAAAATACACTCAGAATATCACTTGTCTAACCTTTCCTACTGCCACCTCCTGGTCCAAGTCACTCTTGTTCTTCTTGACTGCATTGTTGCAGTAACCTTCTAACTGGTCTGCTTCTGCCCTTGACTCTTTCAGTCTACCTTCAACACAACAGCCAGAATGATCACGTTAAAAATCAAACCAGTAAAATTATTAAACCTCTAGCTAGCCTGATCGTGAAAAATAGATAAAAATAACCAATATAAGGAACGAAAGAGGGAATATCACTATAGATCCTGCTGACATTAAATGGATAACAAGGAAATTTTGTAAACAACTTTATGTCAATAACTTCAGTAACTTAAATGAAATGGAAAAATTCCTTGACACAAACTATGAGGCTCATTCAAGAATAGATAACCTGAAAAAAAAGGAAACAGACAACCTTAGTAATACTGTATATATTAAATAAATTAAATTCATAGTTAAAAATCTTCCAACAAAGAAAATCATGGGCCCAATTTGTTCCATTGATGAAGTCAACCAAACGTTTAAGCAGGAAATAATTCTATACAAAGTCCTCTAGACAGTAGAAAAAGAGAGGGTGTTTCCCAATTTATTTTACGAGGCCAGCATTACTCTGATACCAAAACTAGACAGAGACATTACAAGCAAAAAAATTACAGACCAACATTCCTCATGAATACAAACAATAAAATTTTCAACACAACTTTGGCAAACTGAATATGGCGATTAAAGTAGGGTTTACCCCAGGAATGAAAAATGCAAGGTGGGTTCGAGTTTAAAAATCAATCAAGGGCTTCCCTGGTGGCGCAGTGGTTGAGAGTCCACCTGCTGATGCAGGGGACACGGGTTCATGCCCCAGTCCGGGAAGATCCCACAAGCCGCGGAGCGGCTGGGCCCGTGAGCTGTGGCCGCTGAGGCTGCACGTCCGGAGCCTGTGCTCTGCAACGGGAGAGGCCACAACAGTGAGAGGCCCACGTACTGCAAAATAAAATAAAATAAAATAAAAAATCAATCAATATAACTTAATATATAAAGGAGGAAAAACTATATGATTATCTCAATAGATGCAGAAAAAGCTTTGACAAAATTCAACATCCATTTATGATACATAAATTCTATATAAACTAGAAATTAAAGCAAACTTCCTCAATCTGATCAAGGATATCTATGATAAACCTACAGCTAATGACATGCTTAACAAAGAAAGCCTGGCTCCTTTCCCCCTAAGATCAGTAACAAGGCAAGGATGTCTCCTGTCACCATTTTTGTTCAATATCATACTTGAGGTTCTAGCCATTGTAACAAATCAAGAAAAAGAAATAAGAGGTGTACCAATTGGAAAGAAAGAAATAAAATTGTCTCTATTCATGATTGACATGATTATCTATACAAAGAATCTTAAAGAATCAAATAAAAAGTTAATAAAACCAAAGCATCTACAAGCCTAGGAATACCAATGATTGCTGGGAACCACCAGAAGCTAGGAAGAGACAAGAAGCATTCTTCATTAGAGCCTTTCAAGGGATCACAGCCTTGTCAATACCTTGATTTTGAGCTTCTGGCCTCCAGAACTGAGACAATATATTTCTTCTGTTTAAAGCTGTAAGAAGAAGTTACTAAAACTAATACCTGAGTATAGCAAGGTCAGTATATGAAAAGCAAATGTATTTCTATAGATTAGCAATTAACAATTGAAATTGAAAAAGTTCCATTAAAATTGCACCAAAAAAATCAAATAACTGGCTAAGTCTAAAAATATATATGCTAGAGTGTGTGCTGCAAATTTCAGAATATTGACCAAGGAATCTTCCTTAATAAATAAACCAAGCACTATATCATGTTCATGCATTGGAAGACTCAATATTGTTAGTTCTCCTCATATTGATCAATAGACTCAGTGTTATGCCAATCAAAATCCCAACAGGATTTCTGGGTTGAAATTTATAAACTGATTCTAAAATATACGTAGAAAAGCACACAAACTTGAGTAACAAAAACAATTTTGCAAAAAGAATAAAGTATTTTAGCCATTTAAAGAATGGCAATATTAAGTACTGATGAGAATGCAGAAAACTCGAATTCTCGTGTTCCTAGTGTGGATACAGTGGTACTGCCGCTTTGGAAAACAGTTTCACCATTCTTGATCGTGTGGCCCAGGCATCCCACTCCTAAGGGAGATGACATGAAAGTATACACGCACACAAAAACCTATATGCTAAAGTTTGTGGCTTTATTCATAATCGCGCCAAACTGTAAACAACTCAACCATCAGCCAAATGGTGACGGATAATCAAGCTGTGGTGTATCTGTGCGATGAGACCGTTCTCACTCAGCAACAGAGAAACAGGCTACCAATGTGCTTGACGTGGGTGGGGCTCAGATGCATCGTGCTGGGTGAAAAGTCAGACTTGACAGCATGTTGTGTGAAGCCATTTGTATGACATTCTGAGAAGATGAAACAGTTGAGACAGAAAACACATCGTTGATGCCAGGGCCCTGGGAGAGGGCGAAGGGGTGGATGACAAAGGGTACGGAAGGAGCTTGGCAGGGGTGCCGAGCTCCTGCCTGGATTGTGATGGTGGATCCACGGTCATATGCATTTACCAAAGTTCACAGAGTGGAAGAACTAACAAAGTGAATGTTTATGTACGTAAATCACACTTTAATAAACACGATGTTTAAAAAAAGATGGATCAGAGTACTTTATTCCTCAGCTTGGACCCTCTGCTGCTTCCTGTCTCAGCGGCCCCCACCTGCACATCCTCTCCCTCTGCTCCAGCCTTGCCCTCCTGGCTCCCTGGCCCCCTTCAGGGTCCTGTGAGCCCTTTCCTGACCGTTCTGTCCAAACTGCAGCCCTCCTGATAGTTCCTGTCCCTCCCCTCTTGGTTTTTCCTGTATCCAACATACTGGATTTTTAACTTACTGCTACTTTATTGTAGATTAAAATCATGTAGCTCCACAAGGGCAGTTTCTTTTGATTTTGTTCCATCACCTAGAACAACACCTAGTGTTCGGTGGGCGCTCAGTAACTTTTATGGAATGATTGGTGAATGGCTGGAACACTGCCGTGTCCCTTCCCAATCCCATCGCCACCCACGCCTACACGCCCTTGCACCCTCGCCACTGGGCGGGTCAGCTCCCACACCTCTTTAGACAGGTTCTGGCGGGGAGCTGTGTGACCAGCCTCCAAGGCAGTGTTTTTCCCCCCTGCACCTTTCCTCCAGCATGGGGTCTCTCCCCGCCCGCCCCAGCTCTGCCTGTTCCTCCAAGGGGGCTGTGGGATGGCTCCTAACATCTCTTCTCCCTTCCCACCCTTATCCTGCCCCAGCTGGCACAAAGCAGCATCAGTGTGACGCAGAGTTGAGGAAGGAGATTTCCTCTGTGTGGGCCAATTTGCCCCAGAAGACCCTGGATTACTGGTGCCACCCCATAAACGTAAGTAGGGTGAGAAACGCCCCCTGTCCACCCCTCTTCTGTCGCACCCAGAGGCAGAGCAGGGAGTCCTGGGTGAGGGCAATTGTTGAGTCACCTTAGAGAGGAGGGCTCACGTCCTTGATAGCCCAGAGCACTCGTCTCCAAGGTGGGTGCCAGGGGCTGTGGGAGGAGATGTCTGGGCCATATTCCATTGGGCAGAGTCACCCACACTCCTAGTGTGGGGAATTCCCTTCAGAAAATCCAGAGAAAAGGTAGGGAGATGCCTACAGTTGGAGCTGGCAGAGGATGAGGTGTCTGGGGTTAAACTGAGCTGTGCTGTGTTGGGTGGAGCCCAGCGGGGCCTGGGGAAGAGTCAGTGCAGCTCCAGGTGGGCCAAGCCCCACGGTCCCGCCCGCGGGTCCAGGAGTCCTCATGGTGGGTGCTGGCTCCTCACCCCAGCTCACCCTGCATGTCCCCTTTTTCTTGTATTCCCTCCCTTGCCTGCCGTGCTCTCCAGCCAATGACATGACAGTGGGGAAAGTGTACGCAGCTCTCATGATATTCGACTTCTACAAACAGAACAAAACCACCAGAGACCAGATTCACCAAGCTCCCAGAGGCCTGTCCCAGGTACCAGGTTCCAGGAGTTCCAGGAAGTAACCCCGAGACTCTGCCATCTTCCACTGTTTGGCAGCAGAGGGGACCCAGCCCCTTCTTGAAGAAAGTGCAGTGGGAAAAGGAAGATGAGAGGTTCTTGCGGCCACCTCTCTGGCCCACAGAGTCAGAAACCCCATATAGCCTGTGCTTCCGTTAGTGGGAGGTGCACACAGGCAGGGCCCAAAGGGGTTCAAACCAACTGCCCAGGGTCATGATGTGTCCCACTCATGCCTCTGGCTGGGATAGTTTGGAGGACTTTCTTCCAGAGGTCATCCTTCAAAGATGACGACTTCACCACACAGCCAAAACCTTTGGTGACCATGTGTAGACTCTCATCTATAAAATTGTCCTATGTCCAGCACTCAGGACATTCACCCCCAGGGTGCGAAGTGTCTGGTGTCCACACGCCAGCCCTGAAATCTCCTCCAAATTCTGCTCAACCTGGGACTCTGGCAGCCTCTACCAATCAATCCAAGTTGATGATGAGATGAAATCTTGTTGCGATTTGTAATCAGATCCTGTCCCCAAATTGTGTAGGAAGGGAAACTGAGGCTCCAACAAATGAAATGACTGTCCTGAAGTCACTTACAGGCCAGACTGGGAATGGGCTTCTGATGGGCGAAGGGCAGGCCCAGGGATCCCCATCCTGCCCTGGGGGTTCCAGACAGGTGGCCGAGCACCTCGGTGCCCAGGATCCATGGGGCGTCCCCGGCCTCAGAGACCCTCCTCCTGGCGCCCCTTCTGCAGATGGGCCCCGGGTCCCGGTTCCACCCTCTGAAGGCCACGCTGGAGCAGACGCAGCCGGCCGTGCTCCGCAGAGCCCGGGTTTTCCTTCGGCAGAAGAGCTCCGCCTCCCTCAGCAATGGCGGGGCAGTTGTGAGTACCACCGGGCAGGGCGTGGGGCCTTGGCGGGAGGAGGGCAGGGGTCCCCCCAGGGCTCCCGTGGGCAGTGCCCCAGGACAGGGAGCCCTCGGGTCTCACCGCCACCCAGCCACACCCACCTCCACCCAGATGCTTCGTGGTGGGTCCAGCTGGTCCAGTCTGCCGCCGGAGCCGGTTCTGTGGTGCGTCTGAGGCTAATTCCTGTAACAGTAGACAGGTGCTCTGACGGCACTGGGGTCACCTGATTTAGACAGTCTGTTATTCCATCCCATGCCTCCCACTGTGGGAGCCTGTTTCTCTCTCAGGTGAGGGCTCCCCTCTGCTTCCTCGCTGGCCTTTGGTGCCTGCAGACCATTAAGAAGGTATCTGTTTCCACCTCAGCTTCTCGCCGCTTTTTGTTAACGGCCTGTTCGTGTTCTCATCTTCCTTTAAGACACTTTCCCTCTCAGATCTCCATTTTGATATTGACGTCTGTTTTGTAGACAAATTGGCAAGGTCTTTCCCTATCACGTAACTCTTGGTAGCAACCCCAAAACCAAGTGATCCAGAATAGGCATCCCTGTGGCACTCTGAGGGGTGGTAGCTGGTGCCATGCTGAGGCGCACTGGAGGGCAGGACCCTCTCAGCCACCTCCCCCAGTTAGAGGGGCATGTCTCACATCTGCTAACATCCTGTTGGCCAAAGCAACTCATTGGTTGAGCCCAAAGCAGGAACGTGCGCTCTGTCTCACCGGCAGGGGCTGAGGGTGGGCCTCACAACCACTTGCCATCCTGGAGAACCACAAGGCCAGGCAGCAAGCATGGCTAGGGCTCCCAGTTTCTTTCTCTCCTGTGCATGTTCTGGACACTCTTTTTGAAGCCTGGTTTTGGGTCATGGACTGTGGATCAGATAGCTGCCATACTTGGGCAGCCAGCCCTAAGTGTTTTGGCAGTGCTTTGGGCCTGGGCCTGGGCCCAGGCCAGCTCCTGTGGGACCGGTGGGCCCAGGACAGCATATTCTCACCTCCTGTGTCTGGGCTTATCGGTGTGGGGAGGCCGGAGAACAGCCCGAGGGGAAGGGTTAGGGTGCAGGCGTTCAGGCCTCTCCTTGTGCCCCATTGGCCAAAGCAAGTCACCTCCCTAGCCCGAGCTCATGGGACAGGAGTTGACACTGCGACAGCACAAGTCCAGAGGTGGAGAGGCCACAGGACACCGGGAGAACCTAAGCACAACTGGTAATGCTCCCGTGCGAAAACCGCACTCTTGAGTGCGTGCAGGCCCTGAGGGCTGGCCTCCCGACCCCTGGGAGCCCCCGTGTTCCCACACTCTCCTTTCACCATGCTGATTATGATCCCATTTGTGCATTTAAGGTTAAACAGTGGATTCTGAGTGTCCATGTGTGTGTTGGAGGAGATGGGGTGGGGAGGTGTCTTTGTGGACTGATCTGAGCCGGGCTTTCGGTTCAGGAAAATGAACATCGCTTATCTCCAGGGTTATAATTTCTACACAAATCAGTTACCACCCCTTTTTGTTGCATGTGAGAGAGGGCCCAATCTACCGGGGCCAGGCAGTGGGGGCATTTACTGAGCCTTCTGATGGCTGGTGCCCACCCGGCCTCGGCATGATGTGACCTCAGAAGTGACCAGGCCTTGGGGTCAGCATCCGTCCTCCTGGCCGTGCTTCCTCTCAGGGTCAGCCTTTCCTGAGGCTAGAGCAGCTCCAGACAGCACAGTGCAGGGGAGATGCTTGCAACTTGAGAAGATGAAGGATGTTCTCAGAAACCCCAGTGATGGTGGGTCTGGTCATCAGCGTGGCCAGCTTAGGCCATCCGGCTTCACCTCTGAGCTCAGAGTGTGATTGTTGCCACTCAACCTGGGTGACGGAGAATGTATGTGATGCCTCATTGTACACGAGAACGAGCAGAAACACAGGCAAATGCTGGGTTGTTTTGGTGCCACTTGGGAGACACGATAAGAAAGACAGACACTGACAAGGAGAGGGCAGGCGGTTAGGTTGCGTGTGGTGGGGAAGGCCTCCAAAAGTGGTCTCACCAAAGGTGACACTTGTGCCTAGACCTCAGGGCAGGAAGGCCTCCGTGGCTGGGGTCAGGGGGGCTGGTGAGTAGCCGTGGGCCATCAGGGCTGATGGAGCAGCCGCGCAGGCTGGATGCCTCACCCATGTGCATGTGTGTGGCCTTGTCCCACCGCACATGTGAGCTCCTGTCTAGGCCAGATGTCCCCAGACTAGGGTCCCCTCTCTGCCCATCAGCTCTGAGTGGGCACGACCATTGCTGTACCTCAACTGGAGAGTGGCCACATTCAAGGGGCCTCCTTCCTCTGGGCTCCTTCTAGCCCAGAACAGGGTCGGGGTGGAGGTTTCTGGCAGGTGGGAGCCAGGTTCTGTGGCCCATGGACCTCCAGGCCCACAGGACAATCCTCTCTCCTCCACAGACATACCCAAGAGGGTGGCATCAAGGAGTTGGTCTCCTGGGGCACTCAGAGGACCCAGGAGGTGCCCTGCGAGGTGACGACGCCCCTGGAGCGTGGCCACTCCACGGAGATACCAGTGGTGCAGACAGGAAAACCAGTGAGGGCTCCCAGGGCTGGGGGCCCAGTTGGGGGTGGGGTGAGAGTGGGAGGGTGAGGGCGAGAGCAGGATTGGGGGAGGCTGGCATGGGAGAGAAGGTGAGAGTGGGATGGGGGAGGGTGTGTCTGGGGGGCTGCTGTCCCCCCAGGCTGTGGTTGTCCAGATGCAGAGCATGGCCCTGAGAGGCTCTGACGGGGAGCCCCAACCCGGGCTGGAGAACCAGGGCCAAGCGGCCTCCATGCCCTGCCTGGCAGCGGAGACTCAGGTGGGTGGTCTGGGAGGGTTGGGGTCATGGGAGGGGGGTTGGGGGTGAGGAGACTTGGCATGGAGGAGCTTGTGTCCCACACGCGGGCTTTGCTGGGGTGGAGCCTCCCTGAATGCACTGTAGCCTGGACACCACCGGCCCTGTTTGGAACCCTCAGAACACGATGCTGGCCTCGAGAGGTGTGGCCAGGCCAGGAAGAGTCCCCACTGCCTCGTGTCACTGACCCAGCCCTTCCCTGTCTCTGGGACACGCCTCTCCCATTCCAGCTCTTCACTCCCCCAGAAATCACACACAGGGCCTCCTCAAGCCACCCTTTTCCCTCATGTCCTCTCGGAGGCCCTGGGGGTGACACTGCTCTCTCTCTGGACACTGGAGGTTCTTTCTCTGGGACTCGCTTGACCACCTGGCAGGAAGCCCCTGGCCAGGGGGCTGCAGCACTGTTTCCCGGGCTGAGCCCTTGGGTTGAGCATTCCTCTTCCAACCCCTCATTCCCCTGTCTCTGCTCACTGCGCCTGGTACCCTCCTGGCCTGGCCACCTCCCTTTGGTGCCATGCTGGCGCCTCTTCTCCCTCCTTGATGCTTGAGCCCGAGCAGTGGCTCTGGGTGAGCCCATTTCCATGGGTTGTGCTTTCAGCCCTGGGGGAGCAGCCTCAGAGTGCTGGATGGACGGAAGGGCTGGCACGGTGGTCTCACCATGGCTGCCAGGGCAGCTCTGGGCCGCACCCAGGATCCTTCCAGCCAGGCCAATAGCCTCCCTCTTCCTGGCACCCTCCCTGTCCTGTAGGGATGCTGAGGCCAAGAGGCCTCCTGGGCCCCGCCCGGCCTGGGAGAGACAGACAGGCACACAAACAGCATTTTGTGCAAAGAGTGCTTCTGAGGAAGCGGTGGGTCTCGAGTCGGCAAGAGCAGTCCAGGGAGAGGGAAGGGCTTGGTGGTCCCTGAACCCCAGCCCCGCAGTGGGCCTCCCCAGGGACCCTGCCAGACCACAGGCAAGGCCCTCCGTGGTGCCATGCTCCCCCCTGCCCCCCAGCTCCCTGGGGCACAGCCTCCCTTGTCTGGGGAGATGTCCCAACTTCAGGGATAGAGTCCCAGGCCCATTCTTCCCGATGGGACGTGTCCTGTGGTCTGCCCAGCCCCCGTGTCATGGCGGCTTCCCCGCCGCCCTGGGCCTCCCTGGACCCCACTCTTCAGGCCGTGCGCCCACCCGTGTCCCCGCCTGCAGCCGACCCCAGACGCCAGCCCCATGAAGCGCTCCATCTCCACTCTGGCGCCCCAGCGCCCCACCCCCGTGGCTCGTCTCTGCAACGCCGCCCTGGACCGCGCTCCGGCCAGCCAGGCCGCCCCCCACCAACACCACCGCTGCCATCGCCGCAGGGACAGGAAGCTGAGGTCCCTGGAGAAGGGGCCCAGCCTGTCCGCAGACACAGGTGGCAGTGCGTGTGAGAGGTCTGTCGAGGGGCGGTGGCTCGAGTTGGGGGTTCAAGAGCACATGGGAACCCTCTTCCTTTCTGCACCTCACAACCCCACAGCCAGCCCTGAGCCTGAGACCAGGCAGGAGCACCCCCCAGCTCCTCCCTGGGACCCTCTGCTGGCCCTGGGGGGCCAGGCCGGGGTGGGGTCTGTCTCGCTGCCGGCTTGGCTGTGCTGACTTCTCCTCTCCCCCCCCCCCCGCCAGCACCCAACAGCGCCGCGGGGCCAGGGCCGCCCCCGGGGGAACGGGCCAGCAGGCTGCCGGCGGGAGCGCAGGCAGGAGCGGGGCCGGTCCCAGGAGCGAAGGCAGCCCTCCTCCTCCTCCGAGAAGCAGCGCTTCTACTCCTGCGACCGCTTTGGGGGCCGTGAGCCTCCACAGCCCCAGCTCCCCCCCCAGCAGTCACCCCGCGTCGCCAGCCGCTGGGCAGGAGCCAGGACCCCCGAGACAGGTACGTGGGCCTCAGGACCCCGCCTCGCCCGCGCTCGCTGGGGTCCGGGAGGGAGCCCCTTCCCGTCCTGGTTCCTAGGCCCAAGCCTGCGCTCCTTGCTTCCCGGGCCCGTCCGTCCCGCCGGGCGGAGCCCTGGCCCTCCCGCTGTCCAATCCCTTCTTTGCTTTCCTTCTGACAGAGGTGGGCTGGGCTGTGGTCTCCTGGTCCCTGGCCCTGTGCCTATCCCTTGCTGTCACCACCATCCCCAGACTGCCATCCCACCCTCCTGGGGCCGCCCCGGGTCCATCCCAGCTGCCCGCCCCCGCCCCGCGCCGTGACTCTCCCCTGTGCTGTGCTCTGTTCGCCCTGTCCTTTGACTGGGGTTTGCTGTGTTCCCGTTTCCTGCAGCGCAGTGCTTCAGCGAACGGGAGCCCCCTGCTGCCAACATCTGGTGCTAGCACCCGTGGCCGCGGCGGGCGGAGGCCGCTGCCCCAGACCCTGCTGACCCCCCGTCCCAGCATCCCCTATAAGACGGCCAACTCCTCGCCCGTCCACTTTGCTGGGGCTTATACCAGCCTCCTTGCCTTCTCCCCAGGCCGGCTTAGCCGTGGCCTTTCAGAACACAACGCGCTGCTCCAGAGAGACCCCTTCAGCCAGCCCCTGGCCCCCAGCACTCGGATTGGCTCCGACCCGTACCTGGGGCGGCGTCTGGACAGCGAGGCTGCTGCCCGCACCCAGCCTGAGGACAAGCTCACCTTCGAGGAGGCCGTGGCCACCAACTCGGGCCGCTTCTCGCGGACTTCCTATGTGTCCTCCCTGACCTCCCAGTCCCAACCCCTCCGCCGGGTGCCCAACGGCTACCACTGCACTCTGGGGCTCAGCTCTGGCGGGGGCGGCCGGGGCGGCACAGCTACCACCACCCCGACCAAGACCACTGGTGCTAGCCGCACCGCGACCGGCGGGCGCGTCCCAGGTAATGAGTTTTATCATCCGCGCTGGGCTCCGGGGGTGCTCGGGCGCTGAGGCGGGGGCAGCAGCCCCGGGAGGAGAGCCTCGCCCCTGTGTCTCCTCCCTCACGCTGGGTGGAGCGGCTTGTAGAGGGATGTGGCTCCCCCTCTACCTCTCTCGCGCTGCCTCCCTGGGTCTCACAGCTCAGAGCCTACACAGGACGCGGCTGTGTGTGCTGAGCGGCACTGAGTGAAGGACCCAGCAACCGAGGTGTGTGCTGGGAACGTTTTGCAGGTCTGAATCTTGTGCGGATCATCCTTCATCCAAACGTGTGGTGCAGAGGAGCGGGCGAGACCTCAGGACAGAGTCGGTGGTAAACTGAGCAGGTCTCGTCAGCCCCCGCACACCAACAATCCGGTGGCGCCCTTCGTACCTAAAATGGCAAATAGGCACTAGAAACACACGCCGATGCTCTGTCCTCTCCCAGACACAGTCAGCCCTGACAGGGACCAAATCTGGACAACGTTCTTGCTGTTGGTTTTGATTTTTAGTCACGACACCCTTCACTCGTTTGTTGACTCTATATACTTAATCAGAAAAAAAAAAACAACAGAATAACAGGGAAGGGAATGTTAACATGACTGTAAAACATCAAACCTATAGGAGGATCTCAGCCTCTCAGGATGCGTGTTCTCGGCTTGCTCGAGGAGATGCTCTGTGTCCAGTCCAGGCGGCCAACCAGACCACCCCGTCTCCCGCGGCTCTCGACCAAGTGCCTGACCTCCTAGCCCCTCGCGCAGGCTCCCGGGGGCGGGATGGGAGGCCTGTGTGAACTGCGAGTGGGCTTTGTGGAAACTATTCCAAACAGCAACTGAGTAGAAAGCGGATGTAATTGAGAACATGCAGAAAACATCCAGTAGGTCCGTCGCGGTTGGAATGAAGAGGCCGTTTGCCCTTTTTCCTCGAACCAGTAGAGGCTGCAGGTCATGTGTAGCATGGCCCGCGTGGGCCGGTCAGTCTTTCTACACCCGATTCTCAGGGACGGGGTGCCTGACAGGCAGGGCGCAATCTCTGTAGTTGTGCAAATTTCTTTTCACAGAAGACTCATCGGGGAGAGGCTGGGGGGAAGTGGGGGAGATTGGATGGGGTGGGGGCAGGAGGAGTGCCTGCATCTGAGCAGGTGAGGGCAGCTGGGAACCAAATGGAAATGAGGCCGGAGCTCGGAGGAAGGAGCAACTCAGCTGCAGCTGCTGAGCTGGGCATCTGAGCCCACACTCTTTCTGGCACAAGAGGTGGGAAAGCAGGCAGCCAAACAAAGTCCTGCTTCAAGGCCACATTCAAAAGAGAAAGACCACTGTTAGGATGTGGTGCATAAAACACTGGGAGACCCTTTGTTTTGTGAACAAAAGGAGCATTTAGATGAGTAGATTCTGGTGTGTCCTCCATATTTTGAAATGTGAGATGATCTCTTTGCTGGATCATTTGAATGTTCCCATTGGCTTTTACCCCATGATTCTCCTAAAGAAACTTGGAGTGTGATGTGTGTGTGCGTGTCTGTGTGTCCCCATAAGTGGATGCCGTTAACCCATAGGGCTATGCAACAAGACACACGTTTAATATTAGAAATAAAACACACAAGACCGCCACCTGTTCTAGGGTTTGAGCATGATTGTGACCAAACCATTTTATAGAATTTCCTTACTCGAAGGCACAACACTCTGAAACTTTAAAATAACAGAGTATTTTACTCAAATAGGATATAATTAAAATCGGAATCTCGGACTGTGCATGTCATCCCTGGCTCCTGCTGCAGAGCAGAAGGATGTGTATTTTGGTGCTGATGTTTTGTCTCTGGTCCCCCCGCCCACATTATTTTGAGTGTATTCATTCTGTGCAGAACCACAGCTGCTTCCCCAGGCCATGTTGGGCAGAGAATCCACTTTTCTGGACCCACACAGCCATGCTGGCTTGTCTGGATTCTTCTAGACACTGGAATTGGTGAAAATTACAGAGAGCGGGGGATATACTGTCTTGTTTTCCCGACTCTGCGTCTTGTTTCTGTACTGTCTCTTCTCAGCTGTCATGTTTCCCCCAAAATCTCACAGTGAGTTGCCAGATTTGAAGTGCATCGACCAGTTGTCTGCATCTGGAACCAGTCAAGCAGTGGCTGTAGTTTGAATAAGTTATGTGTGCATGTAAAATATATACATATGTACATATATTCAAGTATGTGCATGACATGTATATCTTCATACTTTTTGATAAAATGTATTCATTTGTTAATTTTTAATTATATTTGATATAAATCAAGGGTTTGTTGCAAAACTTTATATTTAAGAACAGTGTTTAAAAAAAACAAAAACAAAAAGGGAAGTCCCAACTATGCAACACAATTGGGACTTGCTTTAAAAAAAAATTCTGTGATTGACTAGTTTGCTGCCTGAGTAATATTTATCAGCCAAACTTTGGATTCTGCTATTGTTTCTACAATGACATTTTGTATGAAGCAAAGTCCTTGGATTAAAATAAAACTTAGCAAAAAATAAAAAACAAAACCCCACCATGCTGCTGGGTGATATATGCAAGGGGTGTGGAGCCAGGCGGATGAACCATCTCCGTGGGTACAGGGCACGGGGGCAGAGTGCACAGGGCTCAGAAGAAGGTGAGAACCTCTTCAACTTGCTCTGGGACTGATAGGATGCAAGGGTGGATTAGACCCAGCTTCATGGTGAGGATCAGGGTAGGCTTGTGGCTGGAGGAGCCAGGATAAGGACTCACGGGGGATGTGGTTGTGTTTTAGGGTTAGGAATATAGTTTGGGAGTTCAGCAGGCATTGGCTGAGGTTTGGGGTGGCTGTGTTGGGTGGGTTAGTGGTTACAGGTTAGAGTTAGGTTTGGGGTTGAGGTTGGGGTGTAAGTTAGAGTTGGGGTTAGGAATTAGAGGTTAGGGTTAGGTTACAGGCAAAGGATTTGTCTATATAACCACTAACAGTGTAGGGTTATGTGGGTATAAGAATTAAGGTTTTGTTTAGTTTACTGTACATTAGAGTTCATTTAGAAAAGGCATAATTGAGCAGGCTTAGGTCTCAGACAACAATGAAAATTGTGGCTCTAATTACACTGGGAAAAGGGATTGGAGTAGGGTTCAAATTTTTAGTCTGTTCTGATACGGGCCTGTATTTGGATTAGGGTTAAGGGTGGTGTAGGATCATGGTCAGGCTCAGAGGTTAAGGTTAGGGAGTAGAGTAAGGTTCAGAGTTAGAGGGTCAGGAGTAAGGATAGAAATTCAGGCCCAGGGCTCAGGGTTAGAATGTAGGGTCAGGGTCAGGGTTAGAGGATCAGGGACAGAATTAAAGGGTACATTAAGAGGATGAGGGGCTTCCCTGGTGGCGCAGTGGATAGAACTCCGTGCTTCCAGTCCAGGGGGCCTGGGTCTGATCTCTGGTCAGGGCCCTAGATCCCACATTCATGCCGCAACTAAGAGTTCACATGCCACAACTAGGGAGCCCGCATACCACAACTAAGGAGTTGGCAAGCTGCAACTAAGGAGCCCACAAGCCATGACTAAGGAGCCCTGGAGCCACATCTTAGGAGCCTGCCTGCTGCAAACTAAGACCAGGTGCAACCAAATAATAAGAAAAAAAAAGAGGATGAGGTTTTGAGGGATTAGAGTTAAAGGATGCAGGCTAGAGGGTCAGGGTTAGAGGGTTAGGTTAGATGGTCTAAGTCAGGGTCAGGTTAAGGGTTAGCAGTTTACAGGTTAAGGTTGAGTATCTAGGGGCTAGGGGTTAGGAGTATTAGGGTTTAGGTTTAGGTTTAGAGATGAGGAAGTTAGGGTTAGGGAGTTAACAGTAGAGATATGGGCATTAGGGTTAGTGGGTTAGTGTTAAGCATAACTGGCCCACGACCCCCCTAACCCCACACCCCTGAGTCCTCTAGGATGGACAGGACTTGCCCTGGGTCACTCATGAGTGTGGGCTTCACCTGGACCGCTGGTTATCTACCTCCCATCCTGGAACCTAATAGCAGAAGAATGAAATGTCTGTTCTGGTCACTGACTGTTTCAGATCCAACTCAACCTCAGTCAACGGTTGTTAGGGCCTCAGAAGTCCACAGGGTTTCCTCCTACCATCTGAACTGGAAAGAGTAGTGCTGGCCCCACTTGGCCTGGGCAGCCCTGGTCCAGCACAGGCCTGACTGAGGTCACTCCATGGTCATGTTATGAATTTATACAGAACTTGGTGCAGCGACCTTCCAGCCCCCAGGTGCTGCCTCCTGAGGGCTGGTGAGGCCCTCCTGGGACTGCAGGCATCCTTTGTCCCATCTGAGTGGGCATCAATAGACATCAAGTCTCAGGACAGCCCTTGACCTCTGACCATCCAGGCAGTCATCTGTGGTCCTCCAGCTCAGGCCAGTCTGGTCCCTGTCAAGCCTCTGTGGCCAATTACTGAGTTGACCATGCTGCTGGGCAATTGAACAGCTACATGGGCAGCACAGACAGCCCTTTGGGATGTTTCAGTTACTAACATCCATGTGGTTGAGAAAAGGGCCTCCCCCTCACAGGCTTATAGCCTGCCAAGAGAGGTAATAACCATCTAAATATTTGAGTGTGTCCCTGACACAACAACCATACAGCAGACCATGGCCTTGCAATCCTTTGGGCTTCCAGCTGTAACAAACTTTTGATATTCATACTCATTAAGTGTCAAAGATATGGGAGCAACTGGGCCACCCAATGGACAGTTTCACACTGAGGCTGCATGGTCTTGGAGAGCCATGTGCACGCTTGTGGGCTCTGAAAGCTGCCAATTATGGATTCTATGATATGGAATAATCCTTGAGCCTTCCACTGCTTCATTGAGCAAGAATTTCCTAACCACCATAGCATTTAGTCTCTGCTCTTTGTAAAAGAGGGAGGAGACTGGATAAATGAGCAATATTCTTCTTGGGGGATGGGTGAGTAATGTGGCCAGGAGGCAGGTGTGACTCCTGGGCTCCCACCACCAGAGACATCAATGAGGGCTGTGCCTTTTGCAAGAGGAAGAGGTTCTTGCTGTTGTGGGAGCAAGAGCAGTGGATGGGTGGCTGCAGCTCCTGACCCTAAATCAACCCCTTCCTTCCTTGGCCTTCAGACCCCACAGCTGTGCAGTGGGCTGTCAGTGATGTGGAATCTGCCGCTTTCCCCAAGCCAGCTTCTGTTCTCATGCCAAAGTCCACAACCTCAGCTTTCCTTTGGGAACTTCTTACCTGTTTCCAGTCCAAACAGTTCCAGAGGGCTGATGCTACATTCCATCCACCTTGAAGATGGGCATACGATCCACATCTAGGCAATCCCATGTTCCATCCTATGGGTGCTCTGATGGGTTCAAGGACAATGCTATGACCCAAACCAGCCCAATGACGTTTATTTTATTTTATTTTTTGTCCATGCTGTGCACGCGGGATTTTAGTTCCCCGACCAAGGATCGAACCTGTGCCCCCTACATTGGGAGCGCAGATTCTTAACCACTGGACTACCAGGGAAGTCCCATCCCCTCATTTTCAAAACTGCTATGGATTTAAAGCACACAAGATGATTGTGATATGAGTGGCCTTTTCAGTATGACTTCTTTGACTTAGAATGTTTTCAATGTTTATCCATGTTGTAACATGTATTATCAGTGCTTCATTCATTTTTTAAATTGTGGTTAAAAATACATAACATGGGGATGGGGGGCAAGTGGAGGGAATGGCCCAGATGCACATCATTCACGGACCCTCTGGACTGGAGGGACTCGTGAGAGCCGGAGCCCAGAAATCCGGGGATGGATAAGACACAGCATCCCCTCCAATTCCTGTAAGCACCCCTTGCTCCATCCTGCGCCCAAATACCTCAGCTAGGCCCTCTCCCCACTCTACACTCCAAACTCAGCCGGGACAGACCTCTGCAGCCGCAGCTCCCCACCCTGCAGGAGAATCTCAGAGGCCCTGTCCCCCTTTCCTCTGAGGGACTCTTTTTGGTGACCACAGAAGGATTTGATCGCTCAGGACAAAGCTGGTAGAGGACAGCGGGATGGCTGAGCCGGGCGCGCCGCGCTTCCTCCTTACCTTCGACTTTGACGAGACTATCGTGGACGAAAACAGCGACGACTCCGCCGTGCGCGCGCCGCGGCAGGCCAGCGGCTGCCTGAGAACCTGCGTGCCACCTAGCGCGAAGGCTTCTACAACGAGTACATGCAGCGCGTCTTCCAGTACCTGGGCGAGTAGGGCGTGCGGCCGTGGGACCTGCGCGCCATCTACGAGGCCATCCCCCTGTCGCCCGGCATGGACGAGCTGCTGCAGTTTGTGGCCTAGCAGGGCGCCTGCTTTGAGGTTATTCTCATCTCAGACGCCAACACCTTTGACGTGGAGAGTGCGCTGCGCGCCGCCGGCCACCACAGCCTGTTCCGCCGCATCTTCAGCAACACGTAGGCGCCCGACCCTTGGGGGCTGCTGGCGCTGCGGCCCTTCCACGCGCACAGCTGCGCTCGCTGCCCCGACAACATGTGCAAGCACAAGGTGCTCAGCGAGTACCTGCGCGAGCGGGCCCACGACGGCGTGCACTTCGAGCGACTTTTCTACGTGAGCGACGGCGCCAACGACTTCTGCCCCATGGGGCTGCTGGCAGGCGGCGACGTGGCCTTCCTGCGCTGCCGCTACCCCATGCACCGCCTTATGCAGGAGGCGCAGAAGGCCGAGACCAGCTCCTTCCGCGCCAGGGTGGTGCCCTGGGAAACCTCCACCGCAGTGCGCCTACACCTGCAACAGGTGCTGAGGACGTGGCCTGCAGGGGGCACCCGGGCGGGGTGAGGGTGGGGCGGTGGGGGTCGGGAAAGAGAAAGCTAATTTTATTACTCCCTTTCCCTTTCGTTTTGGTATATCCCTCCGGGATTTCCCGGAATCCCAGGTTGGTCCATTTGGGGACTGGAGGAGGGAGTTGGGAGCTATCCCCATCTGTGCAGTTAACCCAGCTCGGCTGCCTCCCTCAGTTCCACTGCAAGCGAATTCCGGAGTCTGGCCCCACCAGGGTGGCGCGCATATCTGAGCAGGCAGCAGTGTTTCCAAAAACCTTGGCCTCCCAGCTGGGAGGACGGGGTTTCCTGTCAGGGTAGAGAAGGAACATGTCCCGCTGCGTTGTGGTTAACTGTTGCCTTGGGCTGCATGGCCTCCCTCCTCCAGTCTTCTGTCCAGGGGATCCAGACCCCAGAATGTCCCACCCCCGACCTCCCCCGCACCGGACTCCCCGCGGAGAGAGGTGGCGCTCCTTGCCGACGGTCCCAGGTCTAGATCTTGCTTTACCTACTGTGACCCTACACTACACTCCTTGCCCACCACCCCCACCCTGTCAGCATCCCCACAGGAAAAAAAGCTGGAGGGAACAGTCACCTGCTGTTGGTGGAAAGAGGTAGCACACTGTCCCGGGGCTCATGTCTGGCCAGCCAGGGACCTCACAGAGCCTGAAGAGAAGATGTCTCCTTGCACCCCAACCTCGTCTATGCAGCAAGAAACCAGGGACTTAACCAAAGTCGTCCCACTGACTGGGCCCTCTGAGTCCCCCTCCTCCCATATGGAACAGAAAGCCATGATGCTTTAAAGCAGAGCCAGTGGAAACCCAAGGCCCACCTCCCTCTTTTGGTGTTTCAGAGCTGTAAAGGAGGTGAAGGGGCAGAGGTGAGAGAGATCTCTCATGCTGCAGTCTGAGGGATGAGGGCGAGGTGATCTCTGCTCTCAGAGAGCCCCACTTAAGTGAGGGAGCTGGTCCCCACTCTTGGAGGAGTGCCCAGCTTGGGGAACCAAGACTGAATACTTAACAAAGCAGGCAACAGGCAAAAGAGCAGGGTGAATCCCACCTTCGCAGAGGGGCACAGGGGTCTAGTGTGGAGGGCTCCATGAGCACCGAGGAGATGGGAGATACTGCTGCTTAGGGCAGGCAGAGGAGGCTCAATTAGCGGGAGCCATACAAGTGGGCTGCCTTTCAGTCCCTCGGCCCGCTAGCCTTGCAGGGCAATCATCAGGAGGTCATCAGAATTTTATTCAAAGTTGGCACTTGCAGCTGGAGACCCTGTCTTGCATGGTGTAAGGGTCCCTTGTGGATAAGGTCACCAAACTCCTTGGCATCCAGTTCTTTCCTGTCTCCAGCAGGCCTCTGGGTACCTCCTCTGTCTTTACCAGGACCCATTCCCACTGCAGTGGGGGGAAGGAACAGACACAGCTCACAGCCCAGGAGGTGTGCAGGACTGGTCCAGTCTTGACTGGAGCAGGCTTTGGTGTGGCAGTCAAGAGGCTCACTCAAGGCGGTGCTTGGGTGAGCATCCCAGAGATCCCAGGCTGTCAGCAGCTGGGCTGCACATAGTTCCCGGGGAAGAATCCAGACCCCTCTGAGCCAATGCCCTCACACCAGCCATCAGAGTAGCGGCGGGTGATGCAGATAATGGTGCCCTCAGAGAAGGAGAGTTCGCTGTCCTTCTGGCGGGTGTATGGGTACAGTGTCACTACTTCAGGGCGGGAGGAGAGAGGTGCCATGAGATGTGCCTCCTGCCCCGCCACAGGGATGCTTGTGCCCACATACTGGACTCTAGGGGGCAATGTGGAGAGTGGGGCAGGAGATGCCTTCTTCAAAGCCCCAGGACTCCTCCGCAGCTGAGCTAATATTCAGTATCAGGCCAGCTGCTTCCCTCCTCTGTGGCGGTGCGGTGGGGTGGAATAAAAGGCTCCACAAGTGTGACACAGGCCATCCCCTCCACTCCAAGAAACTTCAGTGTTTGAGAGCAGGGCTTTCAGCCCCCGTTCACCCTGGTCCTCCCACAATGTCTCTAGCAGGTGCTGGAGGTATTGCTCAGTAGGTGCTCTAGTAGGTGCTCAGTAAATACAGTAACATTGAACAGTGTAGACTTGGCCGAGTGAGCCTTGGACAAGTCACTTAGTTTAACCTCTCAGGCTCAGCTTCATCTGCTAAATGGGAGTGTGAAGATCCTAGGAGGTTAAGTAAAAGTGAGAAAATGGATGAAAAGCTTTGACTCTGGGGTCTGGTATAAAGCAGTGGCTAAATTATGTTAACCCCCCCCCCCGCATATAACATAACATTTACCATTTAAATCATTTTGAGCATACAGTTCTATGGCATTAACTACATTCACGTTGTTGTACAAATATTCTCAGCATCCACCTCCAGAACTTATTCATTTTCCCTATGGGAAATTCTGTATCAATTTCTCTAAATTTTTGCCAACATTTGTTATTTTTAGCTTTCTTGATTATAGGACTTTTAGTGTGTGGAGGGGTATGGCGTTGTGGTATTAACTTGCATTTCATCATGACTAATGATGACTAACATCTTTTCACGTGCTTGTTGACCATTTGTATGTCTTATCTGGAGAAGGGTCTTTTCAAGTCCTTTTTCCATTTAAAACATTGGGTTGTTTGCCGAGTCCCGCCAAGCGCTCCTCCTGGTGGCGTTGGTGTGGTGAGCCCAGCCTGGAGCGGTCTCCGCGCCGCAGGGGCCCGCGCCCCGGGGCATCGCTAGCGGCCTCTCATGGGCGCCGCTTCCTTTCTGGAGCTCGTAGGAGAGGAGACGCCCGGCCCCCGGCGCCCGTGCCCGGAGCGCCGAGATCGTACTGTGCCGCGCGGACGCGGCGCTGCAGGGGCGGGTCTTGTTCGGCATTGGCTGCGGCGGTCTGCTCGCCTCTCCCGGAAGTGGGCGTCCCGGCCAGAGTGCACCTGGCGCGGGGCGTCCTCGGGGATCTTCGCCGTCGGCGCCGCGAGAGCCGACGGGGGTCTAAGGAGCCAGCGCGCGACGGCTGGGAACGACCCGTCCCGTGGGTCCCTGGCACCCCAGTGGCATTCGAGCGCGGAGCGGAGGGCCGTGGACCACAGGTAAGGGGACAGGGGTTGGTGGGGGTGGGTGGAGGAAGGAACGACGAATTACACCAGAGCTGTTTGGTACAGTCGCGGAGCTCCCTAACTTGGCGGCCGCAGGAAGGGCTCGCCTTTGGAGTAAAGGCTTTGAGGACGAGCCCGAGCCTACCTACTCCCGTTTTACAGAACATCTGCAGGTGTAAAGCTCACTCGTGCGCGGTTTTCCTAAGCAGCCAAGTGCCCCTCCCCCGCGATGTCTCTGCAAGCAGAACCTGAGAGGGGCCGGGTGCCTCGAGAGACTCGCCCTTGGCCCATGGGAAGTCCAAGGGATTTATCCTGCATGGTGATTTCACCTGCTGGGACGCCCCCGCCCCCCGCCACCCCGCCAACCCCCACTCTGGCCAGCTGGCCCAGCCCTGGTTACTGCACTTCTCCAGCCCAGGCCGGCCCTTGGCCACCTGCTGGGATGGGAAAGGGAAGGGTGTCAGAATTTCACCTTAGAAACTTGCCAGGGGGTGTGGATTTAAACACATAGTGGTCACCCTGGCAGAAGAGAAGGGAGGAGGGCACCTTGTTGCCCTTTCTTGTGGAATCGGTGGCGCTTCCGCTGAGAGGGACCTCTCCAGTGTTTGGTGTATTGGAACTGAATAATTAGAACTTGTACAATTTTCAAATTATGTGGTACTTGAATTTAAAAGCAAAACCTCTAGAACCTCTAAGTGTTTTATAAATTGAGGTCTAAAAATTGAAGGTCTGTTTTGCTTCCACTATGACATTATATTAAGAAATGTGCATATATTGAGAAGAGAGTCAGAAAAGGGAAGCAAACAAAAAACTCACTGCGGAGGCCATGGGAGTTAAGTTGTAAATGCTGCTGGCTTTCAGTAGCCTGCAGCCATTCTCTTCCTGTAGCTGATGGGATACAAAGCTCTACTGGATTGTTCTTTGCACGGGATAGTCTTGTTTTGCAGAAATTCAGCTCAGAGCCATCTTTTGATGTATAAGAATTTCCCAGATTAGGTCCCCAGGCAGATAGATCCTGGAGGGCCAGGGGGATTCCTTGCTTCATTATACCTGTCTGTTGGAGTGGAAAACAGCAATGACATAGGTTTCTTTAAATCTGCTTTTTGGTCTATCATCCAGAGCTTAGAGTAGCTACTTCCTCTCTCCCTAAATAGGGTTGTATTCCTGGAATGAATTATAGTCAGATGACCTTGTTTTTACAGGTGAGGGTCAGGGTCAGGGTCAGGGGTTGGGAGTCGGGGGCTGGGGTTAGGGTTAGGGTTTAGGTTTAGAGTTAGGGTGGGGGTTAGGGGTTAGGAGTTAGGGTTAGGGGTAAGGGGTTAGGGGTTAGGGTTGGGGTGAAGGGTTTAGGGTTAGGGTTAGGGTACGGTTTAGGGTACGGCCACGGGTTAGGGTACGGGTACGGGTTAGGGTATGGGTTGGGGTACGCTTTAGGGTTAGGGTATGTACTAAACCTCTCCCACTCTCCAGATATCACTTAGCATGTAAAGGAATATTATTTGGGGTCCAGCTATGGAGAAGAATTTAGACACTAGGATAAGACAAAGAACACACACATTATAAATAAATCACATTAGGATTTTGTTTTTAACCTGTACATTAAAACACTAGTGTTTAGGAAATCTAATGGAGGCAGAAGCAGTAAAGGGTAGTTTTATGGGAATAACATCACAGATTTTGTGTAGAATACACAGATTTTGGCTGGTTAGAAAGTCAAGTAGGAATGCTTTTGTTCTGAAGATATAAACCCTCTTCTAAATTGAGCTGTTATTGGAAGTTAGAAATTTTTTGTTGCTGTTGTATTGCTTTGTGTTTTCATGATTATTCTGCTTGCATCTCCCTTGTTAAGCGTTTGATTTGGGGAAGAGTGCCATTACTGGAAATGAGTTTACAGAATT
>NW_021697297.1:0-3068 GCF_005190385.1 Monodon monoceros | reverse complement strand
CGGGTTAGTGTAAGGCTTTTGGTAAGGGTTAGGGTTAGGGTTAGGGGGCGGGGACGGGGATGGGGAGGGGGAAGATTTAGGGTACAGGTTAGTGTACGACAACTGTTTAGGTTGAGCGTACGTGTTAGAGCACGGGTTAGTGTTAGCGTATGGGTTAGGATTAGGGGACGGGTTAGGATTAGGGGACGGGTTAGGGTAAGGCTTCGGGTAAGGGTTTGGTTTAGGGTTAGGGTTAGGGTTAGGGTTAGGGGACGGGGACGGTTTAGGGTACAGGTTAGTGTACGACAACGGTTTAGGGTGAGCGAATGTGTTAGGGTACGTGTTAGTGTTAGCGTACGGGTTAGGATTAGGAGACGGGTTAGGGTAAGGCTTCGGATACGGTTTAGGGTTAGGGTTAGGGTTAGGGGACGGGCACGGTTTAGGGGACAGGTTAGGGTATGACAACGGTTTAGTGTGAGCGTACGTGTTAGGGTACGGGTTAGTGTCAGCGTACAGGTTAGGATTAGGGGAAGGGTTAGGGTAAGGCTTCGGGTAAGGGTTAGGTTAGGTTTAGGGTTAGGGGATGGGGACGGGGACGGTTTACGGTACAGGTTAGGGTACGACAACGGTGTAGATTGAGCGTACGTGTTAGCGTACATGTTAGTCTTAGCGTACGGGTTAAGATTAGGGGACGGTTTAGGGTAAGGCTTCGGGTAAGGGTTAGGGTTAGGGTTAGGGTTAGGGTTAGGAGACAGGGACGGTCTAGGGTACAGGTTAGGGTACGACAACGGTTTAGGGTGAGCGTACGTGTTAGGGCACGCGTTAGTGTTAGCGTACGGGTTAGGATTAGGGGATGGGTTAGGGTAAGCCTTCGAATAAGTGTTAGGTTTAGGGTTAAGGTTAGGGTTAGGGTTAGGGGACAGGGATGGTTTAGGGTACAGGTTAGGATACGAGAACGATTTAGGGTGAGCGTACGTTTTAGTGTATGGGTTAGTGTTAGCGTACGGGTTCGGATTAGGGAAAGCGTTAGGGTAAGGCTTCGGTTAGGGGTTAGGTTTAACGTTAGGGTTAGGGTTAGGGTTAGGGGATGGGGACGGTTTAGGGTACAGGTTAGGGTACGAGAATGGTTTAGGGTAAACGTATGTGTTAGGGTATGGGTTAGTGTTAGCGTACGGATTAGGATTGGGGACGTGTTAGGGTAAGGCTGCGGGTAAGGGTTAGGGTTAGGGTTAGGGGACGTGGACGGGTAGGGGAATGTTTAGGGTGCAGGTTAGGGTACAACAACGTTTTAGGGTGAGCGTACGTGTTAGGGTACGAGTTAGTGTTAGTATACGGTTTAGGATTAGGGGACGGGTTAGGGTAAGGCTTCGGGTAAGTTTTAGGGTTAGGGTTAGGGTTAGGGGATGGGGACGGTTTAGGGTACCGTTTAGGGTAAGACAACGGATAGGGTGAGGGTATGTGTTAGGGTACGGGTTAGTGTTAGTGTACGGGTTAGGATTAGGGGATGGGTTAGGGTAAGGCTTTGGGTAAGGTTTCGTGTTAGGGCTACAGTTAGTATTAGGGTTAGGGGATGGGGACGGTTTAGGGTACAGGTTAGGGAACGACAACGGTTTAGGGAGAGCGTAAGTTTTAGGGTATGGGTTACTGTTAGCGTACGTGTTAGGATTACCGGACGGGTTAGGGTAAGGCTTCGGTTAAGGGTTAGGGTTAGGGTTAGGGTTAGGGCTAGGGTATGGGGTCGGTTTAGGGTACAGGTTAGGGTACGACAATGGTTTTGGGTGAGCGTACGTGTTAGGGTACGGGTTAGTGTTAGCGTACAGGTTAGGATTAGGGGCGGTTTACGGTAAGGCTTCGGGTAAGGGTTAGGTTTAGTGTTAGGGTTAGGGTTATGGTTAGGGGACCGGGACGGTGTAGGGTACAGGTTAGGTTACGACAACGTTTTAGGGTGAGCCTTCGTGTTAGGGTACGGGTTAGTGTTAGCGTACGGTTTAGGAATAGGGGACGGGTTAGTGTAAGGCTTCGAGTAAGGGTTAGGTTTAGGGTTAGGGTTAGGGGACGGGGACGGTTTAGGGTACAGGTTAGGGTACGACAATGGTTTAGGGTGAGCGTACATGTTAGGGCATGGGTTAGTGTTAGCGTACGGGTTAGGATTAGGGGACGTGTTAGGGTAAGGCTTCGGGTAAATTTTAGGGTTAGGGTTAGGGTTAGGGTTAGGTGACGGGGACGTTTTAGAGTACAGATTAGGGTAGGACAACGGTTTAGGGTGATCGTACGTTTTAGAGTACGGGTTAGTGTTAGCGTGCGGGTTAAGATTAGGGGACGGTACAGGGTAAGGCTTCAGGTAAGTGTTAGGGTTAGTATTAGCTTTAGGATTTGGGTTAGAGGACGGGGTCGGTTTAGGGTACAGTTTAGGGTACGTCAACGGTTTAGGGTGAGCATACGTGGTAGGGCACGGGTTAGTGTTAGCGTACGGGTTAGGAATAGGGGACGGGTTAGGAATAGGGGACGGGTTAGGGTAAGGGTTAAGGTAAGGGTTAGGGTTAGGGTTATGGTTAGGGTTAGGGGAAGGGGACGGTTTAGGGTACAGGTTAGGGTACGACAATGGTTTAGGCTGAGCGTACGTTTTAGGGTACATATTAGTGTTAGCGTACGGGTTAGGATTAGGGGACGGTGTAGGGTAAGGCTTCGGGTAAGTGTTAGGGTTAGGGTTAGTGTTAGGGGACGGGGACGGTTTAGGGTACGGGTTAGGGTACGACAACAGTTTAGGGTGAGTGTACGTGTTAGGGTACGGGTTAGTGTTAGCGTACAGGTTAGGATCGGGGACGGGTTAGGGGAAGGCTTCGGGTAAGGGTTAGGTTTAGTGTTAGTGTTAGGGTTAGGGGACGGGGACGGTTTAGGGTACATGTTATGGTACGAGAACGGTTTAGGGTGAGCGTACGTGTTAGGGAACGGGTTAATGTTAGCGTACGGGATAGGATTAGGGGACGGGTTAGGTTAAGGCTTTGGGTAAGGGTTAGGGTTAGGGTTAGGGTTAGGGGACGGGGACGGTTTAGGGTACAGGTTAGGGTACGACAATGGTTTAGGGTGAG
>NW_021697296.1:0-1273 GCF_005190385.1 Monodon monoceros | reverse complement strand
GCTCTGCACATGCTTTGCCCTCTGCCTAGAACACCCTTCCCCTATTTTTCCTCCTGTGAACTCCTACACATCTCTCAACATCCAAGATCAAGGGTTACCTTCCATTCTGGTCAGATGGGACAAGCAGCAAACGAATTGGACACAAAATTGAGAGCTCTACGAGGGAAGGACCTGTGTCATCATAGTATCCCCAATGCTTAACCCATAATCAGTGCTCAGTCAACATTTGTTGAATGAATAAATGAATACTCTATATATGCTTGTTGACTAAACGGAGAAATGGCAAAAGAATACAAGGCCACAGTATGCAGGGCTGGAGGTGGAAGGGAAGAGACTGAGGCCAGGAAGGCCAAGGACGTGGTGGAGTCCAGTGACTAGTACTTCAGGGGCTGCTCTGCAGCAGAGCCATGCTCTTGGCATAGGGAGTGTTTGTGAGAGACAGAGGAAGGAAAGTGATGGTGTGAGGGAGGCTCTGAAAGTATGTGTGTGTGTGCACGCACACGCGCATGTGAGAAGGCGGTGGGGATGTATGCGGGGGAGTGTGCGTGTGTGAGTGTGCTGCATTTGTGAATGAGTCTGTGAGAGCGGTGCTGAGGAAGTATGTGAAGGAGCGCGTGTACGTGGCTGTGGGTCTGTGGCGGAGAGCCCGTGCGTTCTATTTGTACATGGGGGTCTGCGTGAGAAGGCGAGGGTGTGGGCCACGAAGGCTGTGCCAGAGGTTGTGCATGTCTGCGGGGCGAGGGGGTGGGGACAGTGATTGAGAAAGACAACAAGGAGGGGACACCTGAGGGGGGTGTGAGGGAGAAACCGTAAGTGTGCGGGCGTGGAGGGTGTCGTGAGCACGTGCAGGAGGAGACGGTGTGACCGTGAGTGTGCACGACGCGGAGGGTGAGGTAGGATGTCAGGGCGCTGCTGAGGGTGTGGCTGCATGGCCTCGGCCACGGGCCGGGAGCCAGAGGTGGGGGCTGGCCCTGGGCCCAGGGTGGGGGGCTCTGACCGAGCAGAAGGTTCCTCAGAGTTCTCCCTGGAGCCACGGGTGCCAGATCACCACGTCCCCAGGTAGAGAGGTCGAGCAGGAGGCCCAGATGTGTATGTGCGCCTCACATTTTATCCACAGCAAAACCTCTGGGCATTTATTTGTCTTTGTCTGTGTCCGGGTGTGCACGCCTGTGCTTGTGTGCGTGCTGCCGGCTGTGTGTCTGTGCCTGTCTTTGTCTCTGTATGTATCTGGGCCTTTGTCTCAGTGTGTGTGGCGGTTGGTCTAGGCTTGCCC
>NW_021697295.1:0-1104 GCF_005190385.1 Monodon monoceros | reverse complement strand
GCCTGAACCAAAACTAGGTTTTGTCTTGTTTTAATTTTTGTTAATCTCATCAGAGGAAAATATATCTTCTTATTTTATATCTTTAATAATATCTGAGAATTAAGTTCTTTGAATAGAATAGAATGTTTCTTTCAATTCAGGGTGTTTGTTTTTTGTTTTTAATTCACTATTCTTGTTTTGCCAGTGTTTCTTTGAATGTGTCCACAGTCAGATGCAAAGCAAACAGACTTCCCTATATTTTTGTACTTTTTTAGTTTTTTTTTTCTTTTTTTAATCCATTATCATTTCCATGCATTCCTTAAAGAATAAATATTGTTGACAGGAAGCCACTCTGGGCTTTAAGTTGTTTTTATTATAAATCTGTTACATTTATGTTTAGAGTTAGTAATCAGAATGATATCTCTTTAAACATATTCAAATGTTTTGTTCTATCTTTCTATTTAAAATAATATTATTGACAGAGAATAATATTCTTAACACTGAAAGTTGTCAAAGTGCTGTCACTATTAATAATTTTTGTTTAGAGACTTATAAGTGCTCACATTGTATATCATGCATTTTGTGTCTGCATTACGGACATGGACATTTTCCCTCTTTTATGTGAATCTACTTACTCCTAGATAATTAATTCTATATTTTTATTCTCATGGTAAACTGTAATCATGTTCTAAATTCACGTTAGATGTCTCCACAATGAAAGGCTTTCTGACTTTTATCCAATACCAATAATTAGCCTCTTTTTTCTTAATATTACTGTTGCACCTTCCACAATTATTCTGCATGGCAAATAACACACTGTTTTCTTATCCATTTATCTGTCTGACTCTCCAATTATATACAGAGCTCCCAGAGGAGAGGAGCTATATTTTAATCATTATTGAATTGAAAATTGCATTAAAAATACAAAATACATTTAAAATGTTATAATAAAAATGTAAAACTAATAAAAATTAGAAAATTCTTGAGAATTTTAAAATGTGCTAAAATTTAATTGGTTGAATTAATTATATTTTAATAAAATTTGATACTTTTATGTTTTGGTAATATGTTTTACAACGGTGAAATTTGTACAAAGAAAATTTGCAGATGTTAAAGTCGGTATAA
>NW_021697294.1:0-1413 GCF_005190385.1 Monodon monoceros | reverse complement strand
AGAAAAAAAGGCCTAAAGACTTGTATTTTCTGTTATTTGAAGGTGTTGTTAAGACCCCACATAGAATATGAGTCCTTTAAAGGAAAGTTGTGAATGGCCCAGGGAATGTTGAATTTCCATGTGGCAATATGTTCGTGATCGGTCATGATGATGATGATGGTAGCATCAGTAGCATTTATCAGTGTTTCCTGGGTGAGAGGCACTTTATCCTAATGACCTTTTATCCCCATGACGACCCTGTGAAGTAGGAAATACTGTTTCAGCATCTTCAGCGTTTTTCTTTTTCTTTTTTTTTTTTTATCAGGAATTTACCCTAGATCACACTTGGGTGGTAGAGCGACCAGAACTGGACACTAGCCTTTCCTGAATTCCCAGAGTGTAATCTTAGCAGTTGTATTGCCTCATGCAGAGCCTTGTAAATGTTGCCAAAGCAATGAAACGTGTACCTATTTCTAAGAGATTCTAACTCAGAAGCTCTGGGGTTAAGTGCAGAGCAGTTGAGTGTGATTGTCTTTACAGACAGTAGATAACTTAAGAGAAGTTGTTTAAAAGTATATTTGCATATTGCACTACACTGTCATATCTGTGATTGGTTAGCTATTGAGTAACTAACACAAATCCCAATCCCATCTCTAATCTCATTCATCTCTTGTATGATATTTGACCTAATTGAGGCAGTTTTTTTTTTTGTTCTTTCCCACAAACACACATCGAACATCCAAAACATGCTTACCATTTGTGAGCATATTCTCTTAGTTATTTAGGAGTTGAGTAAGAGTGAGAGAGAAGGGCTTCCCTGGTGGCGCAGTGGTTGAGTGTTCTGCCTGCCGATGCAGGGGACGTGGGTTCGTGCCCCGATCCGGGAAGATCCCACATGCCGCGGAGCGGCTGGGCCCATGAGCCATGGCCACTGAGCTGGCGCGTCCGGAGCCTGTGCTCCACAACGGGAGAGGCCACAACAGTGAGAGGCCCGCGTACCGCAAAAAAAAAAAAAAAAAAAAAAGAGTGAGCGAGAAAAAGACACATAAATATGAAATACAGTCATCATTTTTTAAATATCCTTTATGTTGTTAATCCCTCTTAGCATTTACTGCCATTCACTCATTTGTATTATTTGGGGTATAGCAGTTTATTCACACAGCATTTTTACATATGGCTTATCATTTGTATTCTATTTTAATACACTAATAATTATAGACTATTGACAAACTCATCAGACCCTACATATTCATTTCAAAATCATGAAAATAAGGTGGAAAATGAGGTGTAAAGTGGAAAATCTATGTGTATGTTTTCATTGGTGGAATGAGGAGCTACCTGAATATCACTCATTTAGCTTTTCCTTCAAATGGTGCACTTTTTCCTGCATGCATAGGAGTCACTTCCATTAGGTAAACAGTAGTCTTGAGGGCA
>NW_021697293.1:0-5054 GCF_005190385.1 Monodon monoceros | reverse complement strand
ATAACTAAATTTGAATATTTGATTTACTTGTTGCGTTGTAAAAATCCCTGAGTTTAGACTAATGAATAGTGGCAGGTGTCCATCACTCAAGTATCACAGGGAATATTTCAACCCCCCACCCCATAACCTGTTTGCCGTCTCTGATTTACCTGTTCCAGAATGTCACGGAAATGGAGTCATACAGTGTGTGGCCTCCTCAGACTGAATCCATTCATTTAGCAGTACACATGTAAGATTCATCCTTGTTTTTTGTTTCTTCCTTTCTATTTCTGAATAGTATTTTACTGTATGCATATGGGAGAAAAAACAATTTTCCCTCTACCCTCCTAGGTTCTTGATTGAGGATCCCCACTCCTGTAAAAAAAAGACATACATAATCATACAGACAAATGCAAATAGACATATCTGTCTTTACAAAAATTTAGCCATGAGTCAGTAAAACTGAGTAATAAAATATTATCTGTTTATATAAAATAGTAGGCTCTGAATTGTGTTTCTGGCAGGTGGAACAAGAAAGATTACTTGCTTAGTGAGAGCTAAAGGTTTTCACTAATATTTGTGGAGAAGATTTTTAAGATTCAGATTTGCCCTGATATGTAATCTTATGGAGGCTGTGGACTAAACTCTGGACAGAGGAATTTTGGGAAATACCATGTGTGCATCTTGGTGTTTTTTTTTGTTTGTTTTTGTTTTTTTGCGGTATGCAGGCCTCTCACTGTTGTGGCCTCTCCCGTTGCGGAGCACAGGCTCCGGACGCGCAGGCTCAGCGGCCATGGCTCACGGGCCCAGCCGCTCCGCGGCATGTGGGATCTTCCCGGACCGGGGCACGAACCCGTGTCCCCTGCATCGGCAGGCGGACTCTCAACCACTGCGCCACCAGGGAAGCCGCAATAAGCCTTTTAAAAAATTAATTAATTAATTTTGGCTGCTCCAGGTCTTAGTTTCGGCACACGGACTCTTAGTTGCGGCACGCAGGATCTAGTTCCCCAACCAGGGATCAAACCCAGGCCCCCTGTATTGGGAGCACAGAGCCTTACCCACTGGACCACCAGGGAAGTCCCCAATAAGCCTTTTCATAGCTTAACCATGGACAAGATGTCACTAAAGAGGGTGAAAAAAGAGCAGCTCCCATGATCCAGAGTCACTCCCAAAGACAGCCCAAAGAAATAAAGAGTAGATGAACAAGAGGAAAGGGCTATTTCTACAGCCAAGAGCCAACCAAAAAAGTAACTGACATGGTAAATGGTGAAAGTTAAAAGCTTATAAACCTAACTTAAGAGCAGAAAGGGAGAGGGGAGAATTGGCTTCTGTGGGAAGAACAGATGGGTTTCTTCAGGAGAGACTAACGAGTTCTTTGGAAAACAACGGGTTATAAGAAAGCTTGTGATCATGTTTGTCTGTCTGTGCGTGAGCGTTCTCTGCACCTCTTCAGGGTCATAAAACACCTCACAGAAGGGATTTGTGGTGGGTTATTTTGGTCTCTCTCCTGGGAATAGAAGCCACCCTGAAGAAGGAGTTTATGGCCCTGGTCATTTCTCAAAAGTTTCTACTTTTATTCAGATAAGGGGAACTCCCAGAAGGCTTTTTTTCTGTATCTGTTGAATCTCAAGTGTATTCAGGGTCAATTGTCTTTATACCAATCGTGGGGTTCCGCCTGACTCTCCATACCTCCAACTTTTTCTTCTGTTTCAAGATTCCTTGATCTATTTTGAGCCCCTTGCATTTTTCATGTGAATTTTAGATTGGTTGTCAATTTCTGCAAAACACAACCTGGGATTTTGGTAGCAGTTTTTTGACTCTTTAGATCTATTCATGGAGTACTTCCACCTTAACAGAATTAAGCCTTCTGACCCATGACTATGGGGTTATTTTCCAGAAATTTAGAATTTTTTCTTAATTTCTTTAACAAGCTATTGTTGTTTTCAGTGTACAAGTCTTTTTGCGTTTTCTCAATGTCATCAGATCACTGTACAAGTCTTATCCACCTTTTCCCTCACTTCTACTGAATGCTGATTCAGAACATACACAACCTCCTGGAGAAACTTGCCCCAACCCTGCCGTGTACTGCCACCTAGCTGGCCTGGAACTGAGTCACCAAAAGCCTTTGTTATTTACTTAATTCTTAATTCCTTTAGAATTCATTATTGTCATAAGTATTTATTGTCCTTGTAATAAATCTTTTAAAAATAAAAAAGAAATAATGTACTTTAGTTACTCCATAGATGAATGCAAATGGATCACACGACATATGATTTTAGTCTTTGTAAAATTATTAAAGTAATACACACATTATAAAAATTGAAATATCACCTAAGGGAGAAGTGAAGAGCTTTGCAAATCCCACCCCTGGAGATGATTGTCATGAATGGCTTGGTGCCTCTCTCTCAGGCTCTGTCTCTCCTTCTGTCTCTATCTCTGTCTCTCTCTCTCTCTCACACACAAGCAGATTCATTTACATCTATGTTGATTTCACATATATGCAGTCTTACAGATGGGATCCTGGGTGCAGATGGTTGGTTTACATGCATCCCACATATAAACCCTGAAGTCTCCCCTGTCATCAGGTAGAGACCCTGCAACCACTTTCCCAGCTGCACAGCATCCATTCATCCGTGTGGACCAGGACTGACGGATCCCACCCCCTCTCCATGAACATTACTGTTGTTTCCGATCACCTTCTGTTTCAGCCAGTGCTGTGATGAGTATCCTTGAAATGACATCTTTGAAAAATGGTGCAGGGATTGTAGTGGGATCGACTCTAAGAATCAGCGCTGCTAGTAAAGGGTCGCACCTGTGGGACTTTGATGGGTCCTGCACACTGTTCCCCCAGAGAGGAGTGTCTGGTCACTCGTCCCTCTAGGGGATCTGCTGGGGCCTCTTCTTCCTCACTTTGTCCCCTGGGCTGACGGTCACCAGACTAGAAACCTGCCAGTGTGATGGTGACCAAAGCTGTCTCCACAGTGTTTATGCTTGCATGTGTCCTCATCTGAGAGGCTGAGCATCTCTCACATACACTGGCCATATGCACAGCCTCTCAGTGGAATTGCGTGTGTTTGCTCTCTTTTTAGAACATTGATTTTCAAGAGGTATTCTCCGGCCTTGGTTATGAGGAATGCTTTTCCACTTTGTGTGTGTTGGCTCCTGCAAATCAGTTCATTCTGGGAACCTTCTGTCGTGACTACTGTGGTGCCAGTTAGCTTTGTGATGACAAAGCCAACTCCTCTCCCTGCCTGTTTATGAGAAAAGGCCTGAGTCTGAGCCGCTCTAGATTCTCTAGATATCTTGGCACATGGACCGAGCCCCACCCTCCCATTCTGCCAGACCCCTTGTACAAACACCTCCATTTGAAGAGTTCTTTCGCCTCATCCAGAAAATAAACAGCACATGCCCCTCCCCCCCAATACCCAACAAACAAGCTGACAGACATCCAGCTGGCTTCCTTCTACCTCAGCCTCTCCAGAGAGCCACTCTGTTAGAAATACCTTAAGCTCAATGACATACCGTTGTCTCCCTTTCTCTGGCACCATGCCAACCCCGGGTGAGCCCCGTCTTATGTGGGCACGATGGCACCACTCAGGTGAGCCAGAGACAGTACCCCGAAGTGGCCTGATGGTACCACCGTACATTGAAAATGACCTACACACCAAATCGGCCTTAAGCATGGTGGTTCAGAGACCAGAGATGTGCATGTGCCTCTGATAAAATCATTGCTCAGGAGACCCCAGCATCTATCAGCAATCTTCTCCACATTTTACTGACCTTTACTCTTCCTCTTTTCAGCTGATATCTTGCTAGATCGTTCATGGAGAAGTTAGATCCCATTTGGCAAGAGCAGAATCATCTTCCCAACACATGAGAAGAGAACAGGCACAGGCCCGCACCCATCTTACCCCTCCTTGCCTGCCCAGCCCGTCATGTCAGAAACATGTGTCCCTCCTCTTGTCAGAAGCCTACCCCCAGGTAAAGGACTTAGATGTAAAGGAAATCAGAATATTGTCTTGAGCTACGGACACTTCAAAAAACAAAGCAAAAACAACTCCCCCTCCCTCCACAATACAGCAGGTGCAGAAGGGCGTTGTGAGCCTTCTCCTCTTTCTTCCTGGAAGCAGCAGATAAAATGTCCCCCGGCCCCACCCCCAGAGGAATACGCCTTCCGTCTGCTGGAAGGAGAGTGACATTGCGATCGTCAAGGGCAGAGAGTGGAGAGTGAGAGAATTCTGTACAAACAGACCTGGTTCAACCTAATTCTCAACCACCTTAGCCTCCCCGCATAGTGTAGTTCCTTTTCCACAATCGCCTCTCTGCGTTCAACCCAACAGAAAAGAATTTAGGTTTTGCCACTTATCTGGGTCTATCTTCATTTCCTTAGGAGGGTGCCCTGGGTCAGGTAAAACTTGTGGGAAATAAATGTGTATGGTTCCGTCCTGTGAGTCTGTTTCATGCCCATTTAATTCTCAGGACCAGCCGTCAGCTCTAAGAGGGTGGAGGTCAGGTTCTGTCTCGGCCACATCTTTCCTGCCGGCATCTTTGAATTCTACCTCCTTCCTTGGCTTGACTCCTCAGCATGCTGACATGCTCTCAGCGACCATCTTCAGAAGCTCTGTGAACGTGGGCTGTGTCTTTCAAAATGAAACGCATTCTTCCTCTACGATCCAGCCCTCAAACTCCTTGGTACTGATGGACCTAAACGAGTCGAATGCTTCCATCTACACAGAAACTTGCTTCTGGACGTTTACGGCAGCTTTATTCATAACTGCCAGAACTTGGAAGCAACCAAGATGTCCTTCGGGAGGTGAATGGACAGATAGACGGGGCTCCATCCACGCAGCAGAATGTTCTTCGCACTGAAAAGAAAAATGAGAGAGAGAGGGAGCCACGGGGTGACAGGTGGGGCACCTTAACTGCATGTCACTCACTGAAAGAAGCCAATCTGGAAAGGTGCCATATCTTAGGGTACCAACTACCTATGACATTTGGGAAAAGGCAAACCACAGAAAGGGTGGGTTGCTAGGGGTTTGTGGCGGGGTTAAGGGGTGGGGTATGATAAACAGGTC
>NW_021697292.1:0-9668 GCF_005190385.1 Monodon monoceros | reverse complement strand
TCTTGGAAATACCACATTCAGTTTGTTCATGCAACCTAGACAGTATACCATTTCCTGGGAAATAATAAGTTCCTATCACTGTTTTACAAAAGCAAAATCATGGACAATTTTTGCTCAAAGAACTCTTGTAATCCAGCTGCAGTTCCAGAGTTGGCCACTAGGTGGCATTTAAATGTTGCCTGATTCCGCTATGCAGCCATGCAGAAATTCCGCTTCAGAATCTTTTTTCAACACTTGGTGATTTTGAAAGTGGTTTATGTGATTTTTTTTTTCCCAGAAAAGATATTCCTACTTCAAATTTTAAATCACTGTAATTCAACTGAAATATGTCTTCTATGATAGAATTGTTGTCATGTATTTTCCATTTTATTTTATGTTTTTAAGAAAAAGAAAGAATTAGAAAGTATTTTTCCTCTGTGGGTCTTGATAGTATCTAAACCACGACGACCTTAATATAATCAGATAACCATAAAACAGGTTTTTTGTTTCTTACTTAACATGAGTTTACTTTGCTGACCATTCCATTATTCCACAGAGAAAGGGCACATATGTGAAAGCACAGAAGACATTGTGTGGTATCCAGTAGATGCTCAATCATTATAATCTGAAACAAAATCTGAATCTGAAGCCCAAATCCTCTGAGTTGAAGTGAATTTCTCTCGAGCTGAGGGAAACTGCATTTCTCTTTCCCTAAAGGGAAGTATAAAACAAAACACTACACTTGAGAAAAAAAAAAAATATATATATATATATAAAGAGAAAAAAACAAAAAAAAATACAAAAATGAACAAAAATCAGAAAAAGAGAAAAACAAGCTATTTTAAATGCACTTTCCAGCTGTTTTTACACCACAACCCCCTTTCTTATGCACTGAGAGAATTTTCAAAGCCTTCATGTTTAAAATATTCAAATGTTCATTTTCCTTAAGTAGGAGAAGTCAGGACATTTATCATTAGAGTGAAATTCAAGTTTGGATTATATAACATTTTGCTTTATAGTTTCCATTTTTAAATATGTGTATCAGCTTTGTGAGACATATTCTTTTTTATTAGGAAAATAAAAGGTAATTTAAGTGAGGTATCTCAATGTAAGTGTTAAAGGCAAGTATTTTGTGGTGCTTTCAATTATTGCTTAGTTTGGCTTGTGATACTATGAATAGAATTTTGTCTTAAGAAACCTAGAAAGATCAGACATTAGTAACAGCGTACTGGTTTAGAAAGGATGAACCATCTCTGTTATTTAGTGATAAATGCTATGAAAGTTGCCTGTTTAAGTTTGAAGATGAATGAGATCATTTGGCTGAATCATCTGAAATGTCAGCTCCTATTCTATGACAATCTGGAGTTTGGAGTCTAGTTGTTGGATCAGTAACGAGAATCATGATACTAAAACAGGCGGACAAATTCTCAATGAGGCTCCACCAGGCAATAATTCATCCCGCAGGCTGCTCTTCTGTTGAAAGGACTGTTTCATTCACTGCGATTAGTTGAAGACTCATCATGCAATAAGATTTTAAGGTTTTTTCTTGAGTATATTTAGGACATTCTTAATTTTAGAGAAATATATGTAAATATGTATATATTTTTCTCCATATATGATGCTCTTGACTACTGGTCTGTTGTATTGTAAGATGTTATAATACATTAAAGTATTTTTTGTACATTACCTTCACTTTCAGTGGGTCAATGTAGTGAAGCCTCTCCTTGGTGTGTGTTTTAAAGTAATGACATGCTTTTACAAACCACCCTCGCTAAAGGCAAGTACACTTTAAAAATCAAGAAGGTTATTAATAATTAATAAGCACATCTCAACCAACCCACTGGGCAACAAGATGGAGCAGAGGTGAGCCCCTGGGGAAAAAACTCCTTGTGTTCTAAAATAAAAGCCAGCCTCTTGGGGGCCCAGTGTCCAAAACTTGATCCCTTCTGAAGGAATGAATTCCTGCAGACAGGCAGCAGGAATAGTACCAGCCCAGGGTACGAGTGGTCGTAGAACCACCATTCTGAGTGTGACCTGGTCAGCAGTCCAAATGGCAGGCGTCTGGCACCCCGGAGTCCAAGGACGTGCAGAGCTCCCCCCGAGCACCCAGTTCCAAGCGGTCTATTCAGTCACCTCAGATGCGTCAGGCCGGCCCTGCCGCTGCTTCCCCTGTTAGCCTGTTTCTCCCTCCCACCTGCTTCCTGGCTGTGGGAGCTAAGACTTTCACATCCCTAGCTCCAATGCCCACCTCACATCCTCCAGACGCAGACTCGTCCTGCTCGGACATGCGGCATTTCCCAGACATGTACTTGCACTTGATCTCCGGTTACAAGCACTCACTTCTTCAAGAAGGATATGGCCTCACTACCTTTTCCCATCCTGGATACAGGCCAACACTGGGCTCCAGCCCCCAGGACAGAGGTCAAATCCAGGGGCTTGAAGACAGTGAAAGAGACTCAAGGGGCAGCCAAGGTCCTCTGTCATCGTGGCTGGGACACGGACAGCCACTTCTGGGGTACACAACCCAGTGTCAAGCCACTGCTGGCACACGTCGTACCAGTCAGGGGAAAAGGATGGGAAATTATGCAGAAAACCCACATAGCAATTTCAACTCAGATGCCACTGAGCTGGGTTTGAAAGACCAGAAAGAGTTTAACCACATTTCCCCCCCGCCCATGATTCTAAAAAGAATATGCATTTGGAGAATATCTGAAAAACAAAGTAAAGCAAAATGAAGAAAATAAAAATTACCCATAATTGTATCACCCAGAGGCAACTGCTAATTAATTTCATGCATATGTCCAGTAATGCATAGTTTTAATAGAATTGAGCTCTTACTCAATTTTATTTTCCACTAATATCTTATGAAGGGTTTTAAAGCCAATTAGCATTCTTACACTTTAATGAGAACAGCCAGTTCTTAACAATTCACACAAAAAGATGAGAAGAGATTCAATGGTATTCTAAAAAAGCAGTTAATTTGAAAAAAAAATCACTGGATTTCATTTTTGAGTTGTTTACATGTTTGATTATGAATGTGAGTGCAACTTGTGCTCTGGGAATTCACTTCATCTAGAAAATATACATATAATAATGAAAAGAAAGGTTCTCTGCGCAAGTTCATTCCAGGAGGATCCAGGGAACTGCCCAAAAGTGATTTATTTTTTCACCTGGAGCCATCTCGGCTTGTCCTTGCCTGCTTCCTTTTTTTTTTAGGCTGCACCAGATCTTAGCTGTGGCACTCCAGGATCTTCCTTGAAGCACGTGGGATCTTTCAGTTGCGGCACACGGACTTCTTAGTCGTGGCATGAGGGCTGTTAGGTGTGGCATGTATGCAAAGTCTAGTTCTCTGACCAGGGATTGAACCTGGGCCCCCTGCATTGGGAGCATGTCATCTGACCCACTGGACCGCCAGGGAGGTCCCGTCCTTGTCTGATCCTGCTCCTAATTCCCATGTGTGAGTTTTTCCACACCACCAAGCAATTCTCCCACACCAGCTGGATGTCCTACAATTCAACTCAAGTCTGACACTCTCTACCTGGTGGTAGCATCAGATTCTACAGGTTAAGGGCTGTGTCCTACATGACTGTCCCTCACCACCTCTCCCCCAATGCAGATGCCAATCACAACTGCAGGTTGTCACCTGTGCTTCTGACTGACCAGCTATATTGAAGGTTGCAAGGACCCCCTCCTAGGATTGGATTAATTTGTTAGACCAGCTCACAGAACTCAGAGAAACATTTTACTTATTAGATTACCAGTGTACCGTGAAAGGATATAGCTTAGGAACAGCCGACGGAAGAGGTGCAGGGGGCCAGGTATGGGGAAAGGGCCCAGAACTTCCATGGCCGCTCCAGGGGCACCAGTCTCTCCCAGTCTCCACATGTTCAACAACCTGGAGGCTCTCTGAACTCCATCCCTTTGGGTTTTTATGGAGGATTCATTACGTAGCATGACTGATTAGATCATTAGCCACTGGTGATTGAACTCCCCTTCTGGAGGTCTGAGGGTGGGACTGAAAGTTCTAACCCCCTAATCACATGGTTGGTGCCCTGGCAATCACCCCCCACCAGAGGTGACCTAGGGACTTTCCCAAAGTCCCCTCAATAGTGTAGCAAAAGACATCCATATTGATGTCATTGAGATAGGCTGGGACCTGGGACCTGGGACCCCCTTACCTAAACGCTTGCACCTGCACAAATGTCTCCTACAACAATGGAATAAAAAGAAACTATAGGGGCTAAAAGTAACTGTGCACTTGCACAGTTGGGGCAAATTATGAACAAGATACAAAAAGGCTAAAACCCAGCTGCCACTTCTGAGGTGCTGGGAGCAAAAGCAGGGGACCGCACGTGTCCCCTGTACACAGCACCACCAAAGGGGTGGGCACACCATCCAAGCCACCCCTCCTGGACCCATCTATGCCCCCCCACCCCATTTAACGGACCAGCTCGCCCCCTCTGGGGAGCAAACAAGGAAACCTGTTACTTTTTTTCACTCCCTTCTGCTGTAGCATGAGTCCCAATAATAAAGCCTTGCCTCAATTCCTCATCTGACCTCTAATCAATTTCTAGTGATTAAAGTGATCCAAGAACCTAGTAATATCATCACTTAGGAAAGTCCAAGGGTTTTAGGAGCTCTGCACCAGGAATGAGGATGAAGACCAAATATGTATTTCTTATTATAAATTATGATCTGTCACCCTGAACCCCCTTAGCTCCATGTCTGAATAGACTGACTTCTACCAGTTCTCTCTTGGAGTTTGGGTTGTAATAAGTTTCCAAGAATTCCTCCCCATAAGCTGTTTCTGAGGAGTCACAAGACGTGTGTGTGTGTGTGTGTGTGTGTGTGTGTGTGTGTGTGTGAAGCAGGAGCTGTGTATTTTCTCAAGGGATACCTCGTCACTCCTTCCATCATAACACAGATGTCACTTTATTCAAGTGTTGTTTGCACTGAACTGACCTGTTGCAGTCAGCTCAGGTGGCCATAATAATACACCTTAAACAACAGACATTTATTTCTCACAGTTCCGGAGGCTGGAAGTCCAAGACCAAGGTGCTGGCTGATTGCGTGCCAGGTAAGCAATTCCTGCTGCCCTCAGGTGAAGGAGACCACTGGTCGGTAACACTGGGGAGGACTCGCCTGGGCTCCAGGCTCTGGGAGGGGGGTATTCCCTCTGCCTCCCCACCTCCCGGGACACCCAGACTCAGCAACTCCAGGTATTGCTTGGTTGTTATTTGTTTGTTTGCTTGAGTCTGTGGAGCCTTCTCTTGATGATTAGATGTTCTAAATGTGCATTTTCTTTCAGGGAAATGAGATGTGGCCTTACCCTGAGATCCTGTGATAAGAAAAAGTTCTCAGAAATACAGCCTGGTATCCAGCATTCATACACAGATATGAAATAGGACAGGGAGGAAAGGGGAAGACAGAGAATTGATACAGGCCTTCATACGCATGCAGGATGGGGACGGAGGAAGAGGAAGCTGCATTCTTTCATCCTAACGTGGAACCATGGTGTCAGAGCCATGGACACCACGAGAGTGAGGAAAGTATGAGAGCTCGGGTCAGGCACAAAGGCTGATGACCTAACGACACCAAAGGCAACAGCAGTGAACTGAGGTCTGAAATATTAGGAGAAGTTTCCCAGCTTGTCCGGGGTTGGAGAACTTAAAGAGATTGAATAATCTCCTTAACGTAAAGTATCCTTAAAATCATAGCAGAATAAAAGTTAAATACAAAGAAATCAAATGGTTCTTAGAAACAAACAGAAACAAGAATCTCCAAAGGGGTCTCCAGGTCTGTTTAGATCCAGAAAGGGTCTTTGCAGCCACGGTTCTATTCTTACCCCCATGGTCCCTCCGAACTGTCCATCCACAGGTGGTACCCAAGGCCCCGTGCATCCTGGCTGTCCAGGACCCACCCTCCACCCTCATTTCTGGTAGACAAACCCACTGCCTCGCCCAACCAGTTGACCCTGCCTGATGTGTCCTGGTTCTCCCCTCTGTGGCTGTGCTGGGGCTCTTCCCGCTGTTCACTATGTCCGGGTCAGCTCTCTGGGAGGCAGGCTCTGCCATGGATGTTTCCTGGCAGGGGATGCTCTCTGAATGGCTCTCATAGGGAGTGGGGAGAAGAGGGCCTGGGAGGAGGTTGCGATAGAGCTTCAGCTGATGGGACTTGGCTGGGACCCTTCAGGACTGTTCCAAATTAATGCAGTTGAGCAGGCATTTAACTCCCAATGGACCGATGATTGGAAGCACTGCCTCCAGACATTTGGGTGAGGCAGCTTCCTTTGGCAGAGGAGAATTCCCAGGAAGTGAGCTGTCAACACCCCCTCACTCCAGGCAGCTTGGGGAGTGAGTGCTGCCTGGAACCATGGTTCCACGGTAGCATGGAAGAGCGCAGGTTCTATAGGCGGGTCTGTGCAAATGCACTGCTGCATCGACCTGTCAGATCTCTCCCAAACCCTGTCCACTGGACGGAGCTCATGTCCTGTTCCCCTCTCAGCCTTTATTGTAAACCTTTAAGACATTATACCACATGGCCACACGCATGAGGAATGAGCTCCGGGCACCACAATCTCTGTTTTGATTCTCGCCTGTTTTCCTCACGGTGTTGCCTTTCTGCCTCTCTGATACCTCCATTCCTTCCAGGTTCCCATATTCTCTGGCTCCTGGCCACCTGCCTCAAACGTGCTCTCACATCTAAGACTTGACTCATTCTACTTACCTGGGACTGCACATTGACTATCCTTAAGACCCACAGTGAATTACTGTGACTCGACAGCAAGTCTAGAACGAAGGCATTAGTAAGTGTAGACTAGGTTTCCAGAGCTTAACACGTGCAAGTGTACATTCTTCTGGGAATTAGCAGAAGAATTACCTAACAGGAGGTAACCCAGGAACCCAGACTTATTTCACTGTAGGGTCCAACCGTCTCACTAGGTGGCTGTGTGCTCACTGTGATGGGGCCAGGCCAGGTCAGTTAGAGGTCTTGAAATTCTCCTCTCTGTCTCAGCTCAGAAGTGACAGTCCTGCGCACAGTCTGGTGAACAAAATGAGTCACATGCCCCCTCCTACCTGCAAGGGGCTGGGAGATGTGCAGAAGTACATAGATATTTAGTGAGTATCAAATGTCTGCCCACAATTAAGTCCATCTAATGTTGAATATAACAGTCATTCCTTCAGAACTGGAAAAGCCTTTTAAAATTCTGTCAAGCCACAAGGGTCAGATCCCATTGATTGTTCTAGAAAAGCAATATAATAAAACATGAAAATAACTGAATCAGCCAAGAACCTTGAGTAATAGTACCGTGGGTGTCACTAACTGGCAGTGATCTTGGGACCTTCAAGGGCCACTTTAAACCTCAGTGTTTCTATGTGTGAAACGAAAAGATGAGATTAAACTTTCTCTCTGGTCTAAATGTCTGCGTAGAACCTATGGCCTTTGCATCTGAGCCATATAGAAGTACAAGGTAGCAGAGAGTCCTGGAAGACAAGATTCATCTGTTTCTTTCGACAAATATTTATCAAGTGCCCAGAACTTGTTCTTACTGTGCTGGGGTTGGTGGTGAACAAGACAGAAAATGATTTTACTTTCTGAGAGAATGCCAGAAAACTATCTTTACTTTTTTATTAACATGGTAAACTTCTTGCTTATTAGCGTGTACTTTATCACTTTGGTGTGACATTTTTATTTTTGTTATGAAGTTATTCTCTAAATCGTAGTCACCCATGGGCACTTTCTAGCTACTTGTATTAGTGTGCTAGGGCTGCTGAAACCAAATACTATGGGCTGAGTGGCTTAAACAAGAGAAATTTATTTTCTCACAGTTTTGGAGGCTAGAAGTCTGAGATTAAGGGACCGGCCAGTCGGCTCTTCCTGAGGGCTGAGAGGGAGAATCTGTTCCAGGCCTTCTCCTAGCTTCTGGGGCTTAGCTGGAATCTTTGGTGATGCTTAGTTTGTGGAGGCACCACCTCGTCTCTGCCTTCATGTTCCCATGGCGTCCTCCCTGTGTGCCTGTCTGTCTCAAAATTTACCCTTTGTATGAGGACACCAGTTGTATTGGATTCGGGCCCACTCTTCTCCAGTACGACTTCATCTGCAACAACCCTATTTCCATATAAGGTCATATCAGGAGGTGGTGGAGGTTAGAACTTCAACCTATGAATTTGGGGACACAATTCACCCCTAGCAGTGCTGTTGTTAAGTGACTGCAAGGATAAATTTCCCCTTCACTTGTACTTTCTTTCCTGAAGTTCTGTTTTTCTTCCTTAAGCTATCATGCTTTTGTTTGTTTGTTTGTTTTTGGTACGCGGGCCTCTCACTGCTGTGGCCTCTCCCGTTGCGGAGCACAGGCTCCGGACGCGCAGGCTCAGCGGCCGTGGCTCATGGGCCCAGCCGCTCCGCGGCATGTGGGATCTTCCCGGACGGGGGCACGAACCCGTGTTCTCTGCATCGGCAGGCGGACTCTCGACCACTGCGCCACCAGGGAAGCCCCATGTTTTGCTTTTTTGACCACACACTTAATTGTGACGGTAAGGCAGTTTTGCTCTTTTGCATTTTCTCTCCACGTATTCTGGGAAAATACCTGGAGCCTTGCACTTTTTCTAGCTCCAGGGGTCTTTGTACAGCAGAAGGCAGAGCTGCCTGAAGACAGCCTCTCCGGGCTCCTTATGCGGATGCTCCGCCTGCGGAAGAGATTCTTTGGCACATCTAGGCTGGGAAGGAAAGAGAGGAGGTCTTTGTGGGAAGGGAGGCAGGGGTGGGACGATGAAAGCTTTCCCAAGAAGCCCTGAGAACGGCAGAGACTTGGCATCACCCTGCGAGGTGGGGAACCTCTCAGCTTCCTGTGTACCTGGAAGAGAAGCTGAGCACAGCCTGCTTGCAAGGGACTGCAGGGCTTGGAGAAGGGACTGCTGGATGGACAGGGTGATGGGCTGAAGAGGACAGGTTACATCCCATATCTCAGCACTGTAAAATCCCCCAGATTCCTGTGCGCCTCTAGGGAGAGAGAAATAGAACAACAACTGACATTCTGATTACTTGCTACTCTAGAAATGAGGAATTGAATTTAAGTTAATTTTAAAAATTAAAGAAATGTGAATTTTCTATACTTTCAGAATGTGTGATTATGAATTCATACAAACTCCATTGTCTAAAATTGTTCTGTTTTAAGCCACCAGTGTGAATCTTGAGCTTCACTCAATTTTCTATGTAAAGGAGGAACTTCATAATGCACTTGCATTTCTCCAGCCTCTGGACCATTTATTTACTGTGGCACTGATTCCCTGGCCTGTAACCATCTAGCACAGAATCTTGCCCTTAATAGGTAATCAAAAAGGGGTTTGTACAGAGAGTGAATGATGAGTCACATTGCCCACAGGCACAAACGCTTAGCAACAAAGGGCATTTTTTAAAGTGATCTTGACCTGACAAACCTCTGGGTGAGATGGCTGAGAGCCCTGACCTGTGCAGAGGGTCAGTCGGACAGAAAACCAACCAGTGATGGGTGGACGTGACCTTGAGAGACATTGGAGAGAACCAGGAAGGTTGCTCAGTGGCACAGCTCAGAGGAGATGACTCTAGTCTTTATTTATTGAGCACTTACTATGCTCAAGGCCCTCTGGGAAATTCCATACAAAATTACTTCATTGCTGTTCTACAGAATCTCACGACCTAATAAAATCAGG
>NW_021697291.1:0-1839 GCF_005190385.1 Monodon monoceros | reverse complement strand
TGAAGAGGCTGTCTTTTCTCCACTGTATATTCGTGCCTCCTTTATCAAAGATAAGGTGACCATATGTGCATGGGTTTATCTCTGGGCTTTCTATTCTGTTCCATTGATCTATATTTCTGTTTCTGTGACAATATCATACTGTCTTGATTAACGTAGCTTTGTAGTATAGTCAGAAGTCAGCCAGCCTGATTCCTTCAGCTCCGTTTTTCTTTCTCAAGATTGCTTTGGCTATTCGGGGTCTTTTGTGTTTCCATACAAATTGTGAGATTTTTTGTTCTATTTCTGTGAAAAAATGCCAGTGGTAGTTTGATAGGGATTGCATTGAATCTGTAGATTGCTTTGGGTAGTGTAGTCATTTTTACAATGTTGACTCTTCCAAGCCAAGAACATGGTACATATCTACATCTATTTGTATCATCATTTTTTTAAACATCTTTATTGGAGTATAATTGCTTTACAATGGTGGGTTACATTCTGCTTTATAAAAAAGTGAATCAGTTATACATAAACATATGTCCGCATATCTCTTCCCTCTTGCATCTCTCTCCCTCCCACCCTCCCTATCCCACTCCTCTAGGTGGTCACAAAGCACCGAGCTGATCTACCTGTGCTATGCAGCTGCTTCCCACTAGCTATCTATTTTACATTTGGTAGTGTATATATGTCCATGCCACTGTCTCCCTTTGTACCAACTTACTCTTCCCCCTCCCTATATCCTCAAGTCCTCTAGTAGGTCTGCATCTTTATTCCCGTTTTTCCCCTAAGTTCTTCATGACCATTATTATTTTTTTAGATTCCATATATATCTGTTAGCATACAGTATTTGTTTTTCTCTTTCTGACTTACTTCACTCTGTATGACAGACTCTAGGTCCATCCACCTCACTATGGATAACTCAGTTTTGTTCCTTTTTATGGCGAGTAATATATCATTGTATATATATGCCACATCTTCTTTATCCATTCATCTGTTGATGGAGACTTAGGTTGCTTCCATATCCTGGCTATTGTAAATAGAGCTGCAAGGAATATTTTGGTACATGACTCGTTTTAAATTATGGTTTTCTCAGGTTATATGCCCAATAGTCCAATTGCTGGGTCATATGGTAGTTTTACTTTCTTTTTTTTAAGGAACCTCCACACTGTTCTCCATAGTGGCTGTATCAATTTACACTCCCACCAAGAGTGCAAGAGGGTTCCCTTTTCTCCACACCCTCTCCAGCATTTATTGTTTGTAGATGTTTTGATGATGGCCATTCTGACCAGTATGAGTTGATATCTCATTGTATGTTTGATTTGCATTTCTCTTATGATTAATGATGTTGAGAATTCTTTCATGTGTGTGTTGGCAATCTGTGTATCTTCTTTGGAGAAATATCTATTTATGTCTATTTATGTCTTTTGTCCACTTTTGGATTGGGTTTTTTTTTTTTAATATTGACTTGCATGGGTTGCTTGTATGTTTTGGAGATTAATCCATTGTCAGTTGCTTCATTTGCAAATATTTTCTCCCATTCTGAGGGTTGTTGTTATGTCTTCTTTATGGTTTCCTTTGCTGTGCAAAAGATGTTAAATTTCATTAGGTCCCATTTGTTTATTCTTGTTCTTATTTCCATTTCTCTAGGAGGTCAGTCAAAAAGGATCTTGCTGTGATTTATGTCATAGAGTGTTCAGCCTATGTTTTCCTCTAAGAGATTCTGGCCTTACATTTAGGTCTTTAATTCATTTTGAGCTTATTTTTGTGTATGGTGTTAGGGAGGGTTCTAATTTCATTCTTTTACATGCAGTTTTCCAGTTTGCCCAGAAACACTTATTGAAGAGGCTGTCTTTTCTCCACTGT
>NW_021697290.1:808-1145 GCF_005190385.1 Monodon monoceros | reverse complement strand
GTAGGGTTAGGGTTAGGGTTAGGGGACGGGGACGGGGACGGGGACGGTTTAGGGTACAGGTTCGGGTACGACAACGGTTTAGGGTGAGCGTACATGTTACTGTCCGGGTTAGTGTTAGCGTATGGGTTAGGTTTAGGGGACGGGTGAGGGTAAGGCTTTGGGTAAGGGTTAGGGTTAGGGTTAGGGTTAGGGACGGGGACGGGGACGGTTTAGGGTACACGTTCGGGTACGACAATGGTTTAGGTTGAGCGTACGTGTTACTGTCCGGGTTAGTGTTAGCGTACTGTTTAGGATTAGGGGACGGGTGAGGGTAAGGCTTAGGGTAAGGGTTACGGTA
>NW_021697290.1:437-708 GCF_005190385.1 Monodon monoceros | reverse complement strand
GGGTAAGGGTTAGGGTTAGGGTTAGGGGACGGGGATGGGGACGGGGACGGGGACGGTTTACGGTACAGGTTAGGGTACGATAACGGTTTAGGGTGAGCGTACGTGTTAGGGTACATGTTAGTGTTAGCGTACGGGTTAGGATTAGAGGACGGGTGAGGGTATGGCTTCGCGTAAGGGTTAGGGTTAGGGTTAGGGTTAGGGTTAGGGTTAGGGGATGGGGACGATTTAGGGTACAGGTTAGATTACGAGAACTTTTTAGGGTGAGCGTACG
>NW_021697290.1:0-337 GCF_005190385.1 Monodon monoceros | reverse complement strand
GTAGGGTTAGGGTTAGGGTTAGGGGACGGGGACGGGGACGGGGACGGTTTAGGGTACAGGTTCGGGTACGACAACGGTTTAGGGTGAGCGTACATGTTACTGTCCGGGTTAGTGTTAGCGTATGGGTTAGGTTTAGGGGACGGGTGAGGGTAAGGCTTTGGGTAAGGGTTAGGGTTAGGGTTAGGGTTAGGGACGGGGACGGGGACGGTTTAGGGTACACGTTCGGGTACGACAATGGTTTAGGTTGAGCGTACGTGTTACTGTCCGGGTTAGTGTTAGCGTACTGTTTAGGATTAGGGGACGGGTGAGGGTAAGGCTTAGGGTAAGGGTTACGGTA
>NW_021697289.1:0-2844 GCF_005190385.1 Monodon monoceros | reverse complement strand
AGGCTCCCAGCCCGCTCCAACTGCAACCAGAGGGCCCACGTGGCCAAGGCGACGTGTGCCAGCCAGGCAGGAGTGACCTCACAGCAGAGGGCCCACCTCCCAGAAGTGTGAGGAATCCAGGCAGGATCAGACTCTCACCAGAGGGCCCACATCACCAAGGGGATGGGAACCAGGCAGGAGTGTCCTCACACCAGTGGGGCCACATCACTAAAAGGTGAGGAAACCGGCACATGTAACCTCAAACCACAGGACCTACATCACAAACGGGGTGGAGTGAGGCAGGCAGGAGGAGCCTCACAACACAGGGCCCAAAGTATAAGAAAGGTGAGGAATCCAGCAGTTGGAACCTCCCAGCAGGCGGCCCAGAGCACAGAGGCTATGGGATCTAGGCCTGAGTGAACTAAAACCGGAGTGCCAACATAACCAAACTGTGAGCAACCCAGGCGTTGAGACCACAGAGCAGAAGGCCCACATCCCCATGAGGATTGGAACCTTACAGGAGTGTCCTGGCATCACTGGGCTCACCTCAGAAATCGTGGGGAGCCCAGCAGTTAGAGCCTGACGTAAGAGGGCCCTCATCACCTTGGAGAGGAGGGTACAAGAAGGCTCCAACTGCCACCAGAGGTCCGACGTCACCAAGGCAACGGGAGCAAGCCAGGCAGGAGTGGCCTCACACCAGTGTGGCCAAATCATAGAAAGGTGAGGAACCCAGAACATGTGGCCTAAACAAGAGGACCCACATCTCCAAGGGGCTGGGAGTGAGGCAGGCAGGAGGAGCCTCAAAACAGAGGACCCATAGAATAAAAAAGGTGAGGAATCCCGCAGTTGGAAGCTCCTAGCATGCGGCAAGGAGCAGCGAGGCTATGGGATCCCGGCCAGTGTGAACTCACAACAGAGGGCCCTCATCATGAAACTGTGAACAACACAGGTGTTGGGACCACAGAACAGAAGGCCCTCATTCCCATGGGGTTGGTAACCTGGCAGGAGTGTACTCGCACCACAGGGCACACATCAGAAAATTTTGGGAGCCCAGGAGTTAGGGCCTGATGCCAGACGGCCCTAATTACCGAGGGGAGCAGACTCCTAGCAGGCACCAACTCCCAACTGAGGGCCCACGTCGCCAAGGTGACGTGCGTCAGCCAGGCAGGAGTGACCTCACAGCAGAGGGCCTACGTCACAGAAGGGGGAGGAACCCAGCCAGGATAAGACTCTCACCAGAGGGCCCACATCACCAAGGGGATCAGAACCAGGCAGGAGTGGCCTCACACCAGTATGGCCAAATCATAGTAAAGTGAGGAACCCAGAACATATGGCCTAAACCAGAGGACCCACATCAACAAGGGGCTCAGAGTGAGGCAGGCAGGAGGTGTCTCAAAGAGAGGGCCCATAAAATAAAAAAGGTGAGGAATCCCGCAGTTGGAACCTCCCAGCAGGCGGCAAGGAGCAGCGAGGCTATGGGATCCCGGCCGGTGTGAACTCACAACAGAGGGCCCTCATCACGAAACTGTGAACAACCCAGCGGTTGGCACCACAGAGCAGAAGGTCCACATTCCCATGTGGTTGGGAACCTGGCAGGAGTGTACTCCCACCAGAGGGCACACATCAGAAGAGTATGGGAGCCCAGGAGTTAGGGCCTGACGCCAGAGGGCCCTCATTAACGAGGGGAGGAGACTCCCAGCAGGCACCAACTCCCAACCGAGTGCCCACGTCGCCAAGGTGACGTGCGCCAGCCAGGCAGCAGTGACCTCACAGCAGAGTGTCTACGTCACAGAAGGGTGAAGTACCCAGCCAGGATAAGACTCTCACCAGAAGGCCCACATCACCAAGGGAATGGGATCCAGGCAGGAGTGGCCTCACACCAGTGTGGCCACATCATAGAAAGGTGAGGAACCCAGCACATGTGACCTCAAGCCAGAGGAGCCACATCTACAAGGGGCTCGGAGTGAGGCAGGCAGGAGTAACCGCACAACACAGGGCCCATACAATAAAAAAGGTGAGGAATCCAGTAATTGGAACCTCCCAGCAGGCGGCCCAGGGCACCGAGTCTATGGGATCTAGGCCACAGTGAACTCACAGCAGAGGGCCCACATCATGATACTGTGAGCAACCCAGCCGTTGGGACCTCAGAGCACAAGGCCCACATCCCCATGGGGATGGGAACCTGGCAGGAGTGTCATCGCACCAGTGGGCGCACATCAGAAAATGTCGGGAGGCCAGCAGTTAGGGCATGACACCAGAGCGCCCTCATCACCAAGGGGAGGAGGCTCCCAGCAGGCTCCAACTGCCACCAGAGGGCCGACGTCGCCAAGGCGGGGTGTGCCACCCAGGCAGGATTGACCTCAGAGAAGAGGGCCCACCTCACAGAAGTGTGACGAACCCAACAAGGATCAGACTCTCACCAGAGGGCCCATATCACCAAGTGGATGGGAACCAGGCAGGAGTGCCCTCACACAAGTGGGGCCTCATCATCGAAAGGTGTGGAACCCAGGACATGTGGCCTCAAACAAGGGGACACACATCACGAAGGGGCTGAGAGTGAGACATGCAGGAGGAGACTCACAACAGACGGTCCATAGAATAAAAATGGTGAGGAACCCAGCAGTTGGAAGCTCCAAGCAGGTGGCCCAGAGCACCAAGGCTATGGAATCCATGCCGGAGGTTACTCACAGCAGAGGGCCCACATCCTGACACTGTGAGCAACCCAGACGTTGGCACCTCAGAGCAGAAGGCCCACATCCCCATGGGGATGGGAAACTGGCAGGAGTGTCATCGCACCAGTGGGCACACATCAGAAAATGTGGGGAGCCAGGCAGTAAGGGCCTGATGCCAGAGGGCCCTCATCAC
>NW_021697288.1:0-5558 GCF_005190385.1 Monodon monoceros | reverse complement strand
AAAAAAAAAAAAAAAAAAAAAGCCCTGCCCCACCTTCCAGGGCAGCTGGCAGGCTGCTGGACCCCTCCTTACCTGACGCTGACCACATGGTGCTGCACAGATGCTGGCTTCCAGGCCCCATCATGCTGTGAGGGGGCTGGGGAAGGGCTGAGGCTGGAGCCATGGGAGCACAGCGCTGCCCGGTCCCCAAGCCCTGGAAGGGAGCTGCCCCCCCGGTATTCCTGTGGTGCCCGGGGATAGGTAAAGTGGGTAGGGGCCAAGGGGCTGGATGGGCCCACAGGATGAAGGGTGGAAGTTGCTGGTGGGGGTCCTGAAGAACTGGAAGGGTCCTCAAGGGGGCAGCTGTGGAGGGCGCAGCTTCTCTCTGGGCTTGCCTCAGGGGCCACAGCCTTGCTCTGGGACCTGGGGAGAGAGGAGACAGGGAAAAAGAGGGTGGGAGACAGCAGTGGTCCACACAGTGCGGCAGCCTTGCTCAGTGAGCTGAGACGGACGGAGCTCAGGCTGTTCTATTCCTAGGCCTGGGGAGAGGCAAGGAGGGTGGAGGCTCTGGGTCTACACTCCCAGCCTACTTCTTGGGGTTCACTGTCTCATTCACTCATCTGCCCCTGCACCTCAAAACACATATGATCTTATTTACTCCTTTAAAAACCATACCGGGGAAGTACTTTCCTTCTTTTATAGATTTGAAAACTGAGAAGAGCTGGGCCTTGAACCCAGTTCTGACTTGCAGCCCTGTGCTCTTTCTGCTGTAGTTGTCCTTCATCCTCTTGTCAGACGTTTATTGAGCACCTGCTGCACTTTTGTTCCCACCTTAGAGCCTCTAAGCTTTCTTTGCCCTCTGCTTGGGATGTTCCTCCCCAGATAATTGCACGGCTCACACCATTACCTTCTTAGAGAAGCCCTCCCTGACTACCCTCTCTAAATAATCATCCACCAACTCCTATCCCCCTACCTACTCTATATTTCTTCCTAGCATTTTCCACAACTGGACGTTGTATTATATATTGTCATGTTTACTGCCTGTCTCTCCTATGGAACGTGATCTCCGGGAGAGCAGGGCCTGGTGCATTTGTTCATCTGTGTCCCCAGTGCCTTGAGCAGCACCTTGCACACCGAAGGTGCCCCAGGGATGTTTGCTGAGTGAAGGCTGAGTGCTGGACGGGCTGCTAATAGTGGTGCCAGGATGAATAAAGCCCAGTCCTTGTCCTCCAAGCACTCATGGTAGGTGGGCGATGTGCAGGGGCCACCATGTTGAGTGTTGTGAGAGGGGAAGTCACACAGGGCTGAAGGCGCCCAGAGGAGGGCCCAACTTTGACAGGGGTGGGGGGGTCAGGGAAAGCTTTGCAGAGGCAACCACTTCCTTTTCACCAAGCCTGGGCCTTGGGGCAGGAGGTTTGCTCTGCAACGGTGTGCACAGTTGGGAGAGGGAGTTGGGACCCCCAAGGAGCTTGCCAGGGAGGAGTCAGCAATAGATTCCTCTTTCCAAACTATGCATGAGGGCAGCACTCTGTGCATGGACCCAGCCCCACTCCTTGGGTGCAGGCAGAGGTGGAGTCCCACCCCAGGGGCAGGATTGCCAGACCTGGGGTAGGAGAAGATGGCCACAGAACAGAGTGCCTGAGGGCCATGGCGGGTTCCCAAGGGGTTCTGGGCCCTCCAGCGAGTCTCCTTTCTTCCATCCGCCTGCTACAACTTGCATAGCTCCCATGGGAGAGCCAGGTCTATGCCGAGCAAACCCTGGCTTCCAGTCTTGCCTGCTGCACTGCTGAAGGGGCCGTGGGCCAGAGTCCTGGCTGTGGTGGCACGTGGACATTGCCCACAGAGGCTGGGTTCTGCCCAGAGACCAAGTAGAGGACCTGGAAAGAATAGGCAAGCTCCTCCTCTTCCTCCCAGAAGGCTGGATGGCAGACAGTCAGGGGGTGGGGTATAATTCTCATGCTTGGACTAAAATAGGGGAGCAATGGAGGTGGGATCCTGGCTCCATCATCCTTTAACTCTGGGGTCTTGGGAAAGACACACAATTCTTGGAGCATTGGCATCCTTGTCTGCTGAGTGAGGGTACGATGATAACGCCTCCCTCTCAGGTTTAGTATGGGCATTAACTGAGGTAACACATGTGAGGTGCCTGGCGTGGAGCCTGGCATGTGGAAGACATTTACTTTCCTGCCTCTTCCCACACTCAGTGCTGCAGGGAGTGTGCAGTTTAAGAAGTATATTTATATTTACAATTCGACCTCTTTAGGCACCTCAGATAATATATCTCCATTTGAGAACTTCTCACACCTTGAGAATCTCACTACATATATAATTATAAGTACTTTTCTTTTTGTTATTCAGAAGCAGCATCAGAATTTGTTTCATGATTTAAACCACTGATATTTTTTTTCTTACTAACTCAACACTTAGAAAAATAGGAATTTGACTAAACTTGTTCTCAAGCAAGACCACAGAATACCCCATAAAGTTAATGACACAGCAACCAGTGTCCTTGCAGATAACATAGCTTATGGGCCCATCACCATGGGCCAAATGGAAGCTGGAAAAATGACCAGGGTTCATGTGTATAAGTGTGGACATCTACTTCTTTAAGATTTTTATTCTGCAGGTCTTTTTTGAGCACCTGCCACATGCTGGGCACTGTGCTTGGTCTGGGTTGGATCCTGAAGGCATGAAGGTGACCCATTAGTCTTGGTCTCCCTCTTTAGAGCGGGGCCTGCTTTCCGCAGTCAGGAGGGTGGGGCAGCCAGGGTGCCTATTTCAGCTGCGCATGGTCTTAGAGCACTCACTGAGCTTTGGGCTTATCCTAGGAGCCAGGCCTCCACTTGGAGTGTCAGTTTCTTTTTCATTAAGGGAAGCCAGCACTCCAGGCCGTGCTGGCAGAGAACAGGAACTCCAGTTGTCCTTAACCAGTCTACCAAATCTCATAAGCCACCCCCTTCCTTAGCAGGCTCCTGTTCAAGGGGGATTCCAGCATCCACCATTGGTTTGCTTCTACTGGGGTGTCCCTGGCCCCAGCCCCTTCCTCTCAATCCCTTCTATCCCTCTCCAGGGACCTAGGATCCTAGCTGCTCCCAAATCTCACCCTTCATGACCGTGCCCATCATTGTGAATGTGGCAGAATTTGAAACTTTCCACATTCCGACTGCTGTAGAACCGGGAGTTTGTCTTGACCCTCCCAAGGAGAAGAGGCAAACTGTTCTCAGAATAAAAGCTTTCTCCTGCCAGCCCCTGCTGCCTTCTATTTTCGGAAGACCTAGTAATAGTTAAGCACCCCTCGCCTTGCCTCCCCAGGGGGCTTTCATTCTCACCCTCTCAGTTCCATGGCTCTGACTAGGATGAGCAATTTCCTGGGCCACCTGCCTGGGCCCACCGGTCTGTAAGCTAAGTGATTGGGGCAGGCAGGTAGGTTAATGGAAAGTGATGACACAGGCCTCACTCATGGCCAAAGTCACAGCAGTCAGGGCCTGGCTAATAGTGCCCCAGACACCTCTCTTGGGAGCCCCGTGAGCGGAAAATATACATGTGTATTAACCATGCCCCCAAGTCCACAGACACGTAGCCATATGGACATCCATGTGACCCTGCGAAGTGGCCAGGACAGATGAGGGAGCAATTCACGCCACTAGGAAAATAAAAAGGTAATTTTAAAAACACAAAGAATGGGGCTTCCCTGGTGGCGCAGTGGTTGAGAGTCCTCCTGCCGATGCAGGGGACATGGGTTCGTGCCCCGGCCCGGGAGGATCCCACATGCTGTGGAGCGGCTGGGCCCGTGAGCCATGGCCGCTGAGCCTGTGCGTCCGGAGCCTGTGCTCTGCAACGGGAGAGGCCACAACAGTGAGAGGCCCGCATATCGCAAAAAAAAAAAAACACAAAGAATGAACTATTTCAAATTGCCCTGTTGTCAATGCATTAGTAAAGGGGTGTGTGTGTGTGCGCGCACGTACGCGCTATCTTATTCACTCCCCAGAGTGCTACTTAGTTCAGCAGGAATGTATTTTTGTTTCTTGGATTGAAATGAATCCCTTTGCCTGATTTGTCCAGGGTCTCTGGGTAAGTGCAGAGAGGGGCCAGAGGTCTCAGGGAGTTGCTAGAAGAGAGCAAGTGATTCCTGTGCCCAAGTATGACCCACACGTGCAGGGGAAGTGAGCAGACCAGACAGGGCTGATCCTTGGCAAAATATCCAATGTAGCAAATGACTCTCCAGTCCCTTCTAGGGATGCTCCTGGCCCCTGCCCTGTCCTGTCACTGTCTCTGCCTTGTCCATACTTGGCTTTTTGGTCAAGCCATAGTTCCAGGCAGCCCCCTGGTCCAGGGAACACATTAATCCTGTGTACCATCCCGTTGAAGAAAGTTCTGTGGCTTTCAGACTGAAACGTGGCTAAATCTACCCAGGCTGATGTGTCAACATAGTGGGAAGAAAACATTTCCCTCCACTTGTGGGGTCTCCTCTTCACTCAGGTACAGAATGCACATTTTAACTGGGGCAGTCTGAAGACAATGTGTCCACCTCTGCTTTTGCCCCCAAAGAACGCTTCCTATTTCAGTCCAGGCAGGAGAGAGAGGCGGTGTCATGTCAGGTGAGGGATTCTGGGGGCGGCAGACCAGGCAGGGCACAGAAATTGCACCATATTGCTACCTGGCTGGGCTGTTCCCTCACACATATGGTGGAGGAAGGGAGAGGAGAGGCACCAAGATCTGGGCCCGCAGCGGGAAGATGTTCCTTCTGTCCCGCCAGCCTGGTGCTCCTTCAGGGACGGTACTGACCGCAGCCTGAGCCTCAGAGCCTGCCCACGCAGCGCCTCAGAAGAGTGCAGGTGGCTGCCACACGTGGGGACTCGAGCCTACACGTGCGCAGCTGGCCATGTGGGGCAGACTGGAGACAGACGGTGATGGACAAAGACAGATCCTACCTAGCTTGGAGACCGAGTGTTTGCCCTCCCCCCAGGACACACCTTGGCGAGTCTCCCGTCTACAGTACACACGCACCCTCGACCACATTGACTCGCTGGAACCCGGACTGAGGTTGCTGCAGGCTTGGGGCTTACAGAGAAGACGCGGGGGCAGGGCCTAGAGGGAGGGGCTCTGGAGGCCGGAGGGGCTGGGGATACCGGGGCCTTAGAGGAAAGGTAGGAACAGTGGGTGGGGCAGGTCCTGGGGGCGGTGAGGGCTAAGCGGGCTGACAGTAGGGGGTATCGGGAGAGAGAAAATTGACCCGGCAGAATGAGGGCGTGGCCAGGGGGCAGGGAGTCTGGAGGCCCCAGAGGGGCTCTGGGAGGGGCTGGGGACTGAATGGGACGACATATGGCGGCTATTGGGGATACCTGGGGCGGGGATTCTGGGAAGGTCTGCGAGCTGGGTCTGCGGAGCAGTCCGCCCCTACCTGTCCGGGGACCTGCCGTCTGGAGCCAAAGGCTCCCCCTCGGGCCGCTGCTCCCCTTCCGGACCCGGGCCGGGAGCCGGATCGTTGCTGCCGCTGCCGCTACCGCCGTCCATGCCCGTGGGCGGCGCCGCTGTCCGGGCGCTGGTGGTGAAGCAGCGGCGGCGGCGGCGGCGGCGGC
>NW_021697287.1:0-5076 GCF_005190385.1 Monodon monoceros | reverse complement strand
TACAAATGAAGTGAGTCAATGCATTAAGGGCATATTCTAGCTTTATCACACACTATCCACATGATCCCAACGCCTTTAAACCTCAGCCATGCCATCCCATTGTGGGGACAATACATATCAATTTTGTGAAGAAGGTTTTCATCCACGATAAAATAAAAGCAAGCGTAATGAGGTAGGAAGTGTGGACTAGGTTATATTTAAAAAGAGAATATGAGTACGTTACAATCTGTGATGTACAAAGTTCTATAGGTATTAGTCATTAGTTTTTCAGTTTTCACACCAGAGGTAAAACCTGGAGGCGGCGGCTGTGGCCCCGTCAGGAGTGTGGCGTGTGGACTCTACTCCCTGAATTACTCCAAGCCCACTCAGCCTGGTCACCCAAGGATCCCCGCATGAGACCACCTGCTTGCTTTTTGTTTCTTGTCTCCATGGCTCAGTGCTTTACTGCCAGAGAGACATGTGATTCCTCCTTTTCTTTTTCTGCTTCACGGAGACAATTGCCAGTGACAGAAACCCAGGAAAACTTAGCACAAACCAGAAAACCGAGTCTAAAACTCCCAGAGGGGAACTTCCTAAAAGGCCATTAAGTTTCCTAAATGATAACATAAGTGTGAAAAACCTCATAGGTTGGTGCTTTCCGTTTCCTGACATGTAAAAATGGTAGTAATCATCACAGCAGTGAACAACACTGACAAATGGCACTCCTATAGCCTCTCTTAGTTCTAAGCTCATTCACATGTGTCGTTTCATCTTTGTCCTCACAAGGAACTTGTCATATTTCCATCTCAACGTCCTCATGCGAGTGAGGATAATGTCAAAAAACTTACAGAGAGACTGTGACTTACTCGAGATCGCCAAAAAGAAATCTGAATTTAAGGTTCCTGTATCTTAGTCCTTTTCTATTCCAACCACGCCTCGCTGTTTTACTTAAAATTACGTTCATTTAAATAACTGCTTCAGTAAAATGAAATGTTACAAGACTAGGAACCTTTGTAGGCCAGGTTAGACAGTGCTCTAAACACTTAACCTACGTTATGGTTTGGTCTGACCATTACAAATTCCGTACACTGTGGGCATCGTTCTGGAGGTGTAACTTACACACAGCTTACATTAGCATCAGGGGTACACGGTAATGACTCGACGTCGGTATACACTGTGAAATCACCACCAGAATAAGCCTAGTTAAAGTCTGTCACGATACACAAGTGCACTTTTCTTCCTGCAATGAGACCGTGTTTCATTCAGTGTTACTGAGAAGTAACTGACGTCCGCCACTGCATTAAGTCTACAGTGTGCGCAGCACATGGTTTGATTTAATGGTGAGAACCACCCCGTAGAGTTCAAATACTACACAGCACAGTATTGCTAGCCGTGGTCACTGTGCGGGACATCACATCCCAGGGCTTATTTCTGTCCCAACTAGAAGTTTGCAACTTCTGACCCCTTTTCCCCTATCTCCTCCAAGCCTCGCCCCCACCTCTGGCGACCACCACTCCATTCTCTGCATCTATGAGCTGGTTATCTGTCTGTCTGTGACCTGGATCCCACGGAGAAGAGAGGCCGTGTGCTGTTTGTCTTCGTCTGGCTACTTTCACTTACCCTACGGCCCTCCAGGTCCATCCGCTGTCACAGATGGTGGGCCCCCCCCTTTTTCACGGCTGGGTGGCACCCATCGTGCACACGTAAGTGCCCCTCCTCTGTATCCGCTCTCCACTAAGGGACCCACAGTGGCTCCCGTCTCACCTACTGCAAAGAGCGCTGGGGTGAATGCGCCACTGCAGACACCTGGCTGAGTCGGTGCTGACCCTGAGGGTTTGCCCAGCCCTGTCAGTGGCCCCAGGGACATGGTCTCGTGAGCACCAGACTCCAGCTGACCCTCAGGTGGAAGCTCTGCATGGAGGAAAGTGTAGGCAGTCCTGTGGGACCTCAAGCCTCAGCCCCTTCCGCCACCAGGGCCCAGCCGTGTCCCCCCATGGCAGTTAAAACTGGGGCCACAGCCACTAACGTAAATCCGGGGTCACTGACGTAAATCCGGGGGTCAGCGACATAAATCTGGGTTCAGTGACGTAAACCCGCGGTCAGCCACATAAATCCAGCGCCTCAGACATAAAACCGGGGTCAGTGATGTAAATCCGGGGGTCACTGACATAAAACTGAGGTCACTGACGTAAAACCGGGCCCTCAGAGGTAAAGCCAGGGCCTCAGCCATAAAGCCGGTGCCACAGACGTAAAACTGGAGTCACTGACATAAAACCGGGGCCTCAGACATAAAACCAGGGCCTTGGACAAGAAGACAGGGCTGCAGACGCCTGTCAAGCCGAGGTGGACTCCATGGTGTGCTGGGCGGTGCGGGGGGTGCAGGAGGCCCGGCTCTGACCCCGAGGACACTAGGCCGCCCTGTGCACCTCAGGCCACAGCCCTGACCCTCTGGCGTCTCCGGGTCCCCATCGCTGCGCAGCAGCCAGGCGGTGAGTTCCCAGGCCTCTGAGAGCGGCTCCTGGTTGCCTTGTGGGCCCGGCCCTGGTGGTTCTCAAAACCAGGGTTTCTGGGGCTGGACATGGGATGAGGTCTTAGAAGTCGGGGTGCCACGTGTGGGGTTCAAACCCTGCTCTTCAGGGAGCAGCCCAGGGTTTGGGCGAGCCCACGTCCCAGAGTAGGCATCATTCAGCCGGGTTTCAGGGGTTTTCAGAGGAAGTGGTTCCAAGTGTAGCTGTAGATTCCGTATTTGTGGGGTGCAGGGGAGCGAGTTCAGCATCCTCCTCGGTCCCCATCCTGAACGTGAACCCTGTGGTTCTCATTTACCCGACATTACAAATCAGGAAACCGAAGCCCAGAGAAATTCCGATTTTCGCTCGTAGTCACTCACGGTGAACAGGGACTCGTGGACTCGAGAGTCAGGCAGCCCAGGACCCCATGCCATCCTGCCTCCCAGGAAGCTGCGCAGACACTCACTGCTTCGATGCAGTGTGACTGCATTCCTGCTCATGCACCGGTCTGCACAGGGGCTCACGCAAAAACCACAGACTGGGTGGGTGGCTTCCAGGCCAGAGGCGTGTTTCCTCGTAGATCTGGGAGCTGGAAAGCTACGATGGAGGTGTTGGCTATTGTGGCTCGTGATGAGGGGCCCCTTCCTGCCTTGTAGGTGGGTGGCTGCCTGCCTACTGCTCACGCGGCCTTTTCCAAGTGCAGAGGAACGGAGAGAGGGGTGTCTCTCCTCCCCCTCTTACCGTCTTAGGGCCCCACCCTTACGAGTTCCTTTAATCATAATCACCTCCTAAGAGCCCTGTCTTCAGACACTGTTGCCTTGGGTGTTAGGGCTGCAACAGAAGAGTTTTCAGGGGACACAGTTCCGTCCAGGGCATATTAGCAAGCACATAAATAAATGATTACTAGATATTTGGAAGCCTTTGCAATTCTGTGCTTTATGTTTCTGAGGGGCTGCACTGTCTTCCTTTCCGTATTGCATGTTAATTTCTCATTGCTTCTGTAATAAACTACCGCAAATTCGGTGGCTTAAAACAACGTAAATTTATTATCCTGCAGTTTTAGGGATCAGAATGTCTGGAGTCAAGGTGTTGGCAGGACTTTGTTCCCTCAGGAAGCTTCAGAGAGCATGTGCTTCCTTGCCTTTTCCGGCTTCTGGAGACGCCCTGCATTCCTTATCTCGTGGCCCCTTGCCCCACGCAGTGTGTTGCCCACACTACGTCTCTCTGACAACCCTCTTCTGTAGTCGGATCTCCCTTTGCCCTGAAAGACAGTTGCCATTCTGCTGGGTCTGTCTGGCTAATCCAGGGCTCTGCCATCTCAATATCCTTAACTTAGTCACATCTTCACTTTTACCACGTAACAAAATGTATTCACTGGTTCCAGGAATTTGGATGTCCGTGTCTTTGGGGGGCCATTACTTCGCCTGCCACGTGGTGAGTACTACATTTAAGCAAACTGCTTTCTAATATCATTATGCTATGCTAATCAATAAATTACTAACTTAATATTCTAAAGTTAGAGTCACATATGTTTCAGCTTACTAAAGTGGCAAATGGTAGGCACACCTTGGAAGACTCACTTACAAGGAGATATTTCAGTTTCTCATTTAATTAGCCTATTTTCCTTGGAAATCAAATCAGGACTTGCCAGTTGTTGAAACGGGCTATCACCAGAATCATTTAATTTCTCAATAATTTAAAAGTATGTGGTAAACTAACATGTGCTTAAAGATCCTGAGTCTGAGTAAACAATTTGTTAAGATTCCTTTTAAAATTCTTCTCATGCTTTCCTGAGGATACAGATTGATGGTCAGTTATTATCTGCAGCATTTCTCCTCTGATATAGGATATATTTGGGAAGCATCTCTTAGGGTTAATGTTGAAAGTGTTGCTTATTTATTCTAAGTACTCTGCACCTATTTCTAACAAAACACTTTCCTTTGAATTCTGTGTCAGTTTTATCTTCTTCAGTGTACTTGAAATTTGCCAGCTAAGTCCAGCAACTTCATCAGCCTTCATCCTCCTCCTTAAGAGTAATGAAAGGAAGGATTCTTACTTAATTTGGGGAGTACCCTTCGGGGAATTTCATTGACTAGGATATTATGTAAGTGGATGAAAGATATTACATGAAGATTGGCCATTGCCCAACTGGAGAAAAAAAAGAGTTCATCGTAAGCTTGCCTTAAGGCCTTCACAAGAAAACTACTAGGTACCTATAACTATAGAGTGTGAGTCATGTCAGAGAATCTCATAGCTGAGATTCGTTTGTTTGTTTGTTTGTTTTTCTTGAAATCTGCACTCTCTGCCCGCAGAGTGAAGTCTGTACTTGTCGGTGAGTCATCCAGGGTCGTTCTCAGTAGGTTTTCAAAATATATTGGATTTAGGAGCCGAATCACTTGTCTCCTCCCCATGCCCCCAGCACCCCTCACCACTGGTCCAGAGTCTTCTCGGTGCCTTCCTGATATTCAGCACTTAGCCCCTCTCTTGGTTTTTAGGAAGACTCTAGGTTAGTTCTAAACCCCAAATGTTTAAACCGAGCCTCTTCTGTCTAGCTCACCCCCAGACATCCTACAGATGGTTTTGTTTTGCT
>NW_021697286.1:0-7449 GCF_005190385.1 Monodon monoceros | reverse complement strand
AAGAGTGTTCTTCCTATGTTTTCCTCGAAGAGTTTTATAGTGTCTGGACTTACATTTAGGTCTTTAATCCATTTTGAGTTTATTTTTGTGTATGGTGTTAGGGAGTGTTCTAATTTCATTCTTTTACATGTAGCTGTCCAGTTTTCCCAGCACCACTTATTAAAGAGACTGTCTTCTCTCCATTGTATATCCTTGCCTCCTTTCTCATAGATTAACTGACCATATGAGTGTGCATTTATCTCTGGGCTTTCTATCCTGTTCCACTGATCTATATATTTGTTTCTGTGAGTACTATACTGTCTTGATTACTGTAGCTTTGCAGTATAGTCTGAAGTCAGGGAGTCTGATCCCTCGAGCTCCATTTTTTCACCTCAAGACTGCTTTGGCTATTCAGGGTCTTTTGTGTCTCCATACAAATTTTAAGATGTTTTTGTTCTAGTTCTGATAAAAATGCAACTGGTAATTTGATATGGATTGCTTTGGGTAGTATAGTTATTTTCACAATATTGACTCTTCCAATCCAAGAACATGGTATATCTCTCCATCTGTCTGTATTGTCTTTGATTTCTTTCATTAGTGGCTAATCGTTTTCTGAGTACAGGTCTTTTACCTCCTTAGGTACTTTTATTCCTGGGTATTTTATTCTTTTCATTGCAATGGTAAATGGGATTGTTTCCTTAATTTCTCTTTCTGATATTTCATTGTTAGTGTATTGGAATGCAAGAGATTTCTGTGCATTAATTTTGTATCCTGCAACTTTACCAAATTCATTGATTAGCTCTGCAGTTTTCTGTGACATCTTTAGGATTATCTGTGAATAGTATCATGTCATCTGCAAACAGTGACAGTTTTATTTCCTCTTTTCCAATTTGTATTCCTTTTATTTCTTTTTCTTCTCTGATTGCTGTGGCTTGGACTTCCAAAACTATGTTGAATAATAGTGGCTAGAGTGGACATCTGTGTCTTGTTCCTGATCTTAGGAACATTGAGAATGATGTTTACTGTGGGTTTGTCATATATGGCCTTTATTATGTTGAGGTAGGTTCCCTCTATGCCCACTTTCTGGAAAGTTTTTACTATAAATTGGTGTTCAATTTTGTCAAAAGCTTTTTCTGCATCTATTGAGATGATCATATGGTTCTTATTCTTCATTTTGTTAATATAGTGTATCACATTGATTTATTTGCATATATTGAAATATCCTTGCATCCTGGGATAAATCCCACTTGATCATGGTGTATGATCCTCTTAATGTGTTGTTGGATTCTGTTGGCTACTAGTTTGTTAAGGATTTTTGTGTCTATATTCATCACTGACATTGTTCTCTAATTTTCTTTTTTTGTAGTATCTCTGTCTGGTTTTGGTATCAGGGTGATGGTGGCCTTGTAGAGTGAGTTTTGGAGTGTTCCTTCCTCTGCAATTTTTTGGAAGAGTTTGACAAGGATGGATGTTAGCTCTTCTCTAAATGTTTCATACAATTCACCTGTGAAGCCATCTGGTCCTGGACTTTTGTTTTTGGGAAGATTTTTAACCACAGTTTCAATTTCATTACTTGTGATTGTTCTGTTCATATTTTCTATTTCTTCCTGGTTCAGTCTTAGAAGGTAATACCATTCTAAGAATTTGTCCATTTCTTCCAAGTTGTCCATTTTATTGGCATAGAGTTGCTTCTAGTAGTCTCTTCTGACGTTTTGTATTTCTGCAGTGTCTGTTATAACTTCTCCTTTTTCATTTCTAATTTTATTGATTTGAGTCCTCTCCCTCTTTTTCTTCATGAGTCTGGCTAAAAGTTGATCAATTTTGTTTATCTTCTCAAAGAAGCAGCTTTTAATTTTATTGATCTTTGCTCTTGTTTTCTTTGTATCTATTTCATTTATTTCTTCTCTGATCTTTATGATTTCTTTCCTTCAACTAGCTTTGGGTGTTTGTTCTTCTTTCTCTAGTTCCTTTAGGTGTAACGTTAAATTATGTATTTGAGATTTTTCTTGTTTCTTGAGGTAGGATTATAGAATAATCCTATAAACTTCCCTCTTAGAACTGCTTTTGCTGCATCCCATAGGTTTTGGATCATCATGTTTTCATTGTCATTTGTCTCTAGGTATTTTTTGAGATCCTCTTTGATTTCTACAGTGATCTCTTGGTTATTTAGTAATGTATTGTTTACCCTCCATGTGCTTGTGCTTTTTACGTTTTTTTCCCCCTGTAATTTCTTTCTGATCTCATAGCGTTGTGTTCAGAAGAGATGCTTGATATGATTTCAATTTTCTTAAATTTACCAAGGCTTGATTTGTGACACAAGATGTAATCTATCCTGGAGAATGTTCCATGTGCACTTGAGAAGAAAGTGTAATCTGCTGGTTTTGGATGGAACGCCCTATAAATAGCAATTAAATCTCTCTGGTCTATTGTGTCATTTAAAGCTTGTGTTTCCATATTAATTTTCTGTCTGGATAACCTGTCCATTGGTGTAAGTGAGGTGTTAAATTCTCCCACTATTATTGTGTTACTGTGGATTTCCTCTTATAGCTGTTAGCAGTTGCCTTATGTATTGAAGTGCTCCTATGTTGGGTGCATATATATTTATAATTGTTATATCTTCTTCTTGGATTAATCCCTTGACCATTATGTAGTGTCCTTCTTTGTCTCTTGTAACATTCTTTATTTTAAAGGTCTGTTTTATCTGATATGAGTATTGCTACTCCAGCTTTCTTTTGATTTCCATTTGCATGGAATATCTTTTTCCATCCCCTCACTTTCAGTCTGTATGTGTCCCTAGGTCTGAAGTGGGTCTCTTGTAGACAGCATATATATGGGTCTTGTTTTTGTTTCCATTCAGTGAGCCTGTGTCTTTTGGTGGGAGCATTTAATCCATTCACGTTTAAGGTAATTATCGATATGTATGTTACTATTACCATTTTCTTAATTGTTATGGGTTTGTTTTTGTAGGTCCTTTTCTTCTCTTGTGTTTCCCACTTAGAGAAGTTCCTTTAGCATTTGTTGTAGAGCTGGTTTGGTGGTGCTGAGTTCTGTTAGTTTTTGCTTGTCTGTAAAGCTTTTGATTTCTCTGTCAAATCTGAATGAGATCCATGATGGATAGAGTAATCTTGGTTGTAGGTTCTTCCCTCTCATCACTTTAAATATATCTTACCACTCCCTTCTGGCTTGTAGAGTTTCTGCTGAGAAATCAGCTGTTAACCTTACGGGATTTCCCTTGTGTGTTATTTGTCATTTTTCCATTGTTGCTTTCAATAATTTTTCTTTGTGTTTGATTTTTGTCAGTTTGATACTATGTGTCTCAGTGTGTTTCTCTTTGGGTTTATCTTGCGGTGACTCTCTGCACTTCCTGGACTTGGGTGGCTATCTCCTTTCCCATGTTAGGGAAGTTTTCAACTCTAATCTCTTCAGATATTTTCTCAAGTCCTTTCTCTCTCTCTTTTCCTTCTGGGACCCCTATAATGCGAATGTTGTTGTGTTTAATGTTGTCCCAGAGGTCTCTTAGGCTGTATTCATTTCTTTTCATTCTTTTTTCTTTATTCTGTTCCATGGCCGTGAAGTCCACCATTCTGTCTTCCAGGTCACTTACCCGTTCTTCTGCCTCAGTTATTCTGCTATTGATTCCTTGGAGTAATTTTTTCATTTCAGTTATTGTATTGTTCATCTCTGTTTGTTTGTTCTTTAATTCTTCTATGTCTTTGTTAAACATTTCTTTCACCTCGATCTTTGTCTCCATTCTTTTTCCGAGGTCCTGGATCATCTTCACTATCATTATTCTGAATCCTTTTTCTGGAAGATTGCCTATCTCCACTTCACTTAGTTGTTTTTCTGGGGTTTTATCTTGTTCCTTCATCTGGTACAAAGGCCTCTACCTTTTCATTTGGTCAGTCTTTATATGAATGTGGTTTTTCTTCCACAGGCTGCAGAATTTTAATTCTTCTTGCTTCTGCTGTCTGCCCCCCTATGGCTTTTATTTTGATCCCAAGCCAATCAACCTTCACTATGTAAACAGGACAAATACACTTAATCGCTTTGACCACTACCTTTCCTAGGTTGATCTTGGAGAAAATCTAGCCTCTCTGCAATCTTTCCAAAAAATGGGATCCACTTTCAATGACTGAAAAGTGTACATGGATCTCAACTTCCTAAAAGGGAGAGTAGAGGGAGCCACTTGAGTGCTTTCCTGGCCTCCTCCTGGCGCTGAGAAGGTCTGGATCACTTGGATGATTTTGCCTGAGTGTATATCAAGGATGCCAGTACATGAAGGAAAAAGAGAATGCCGCCCAGTGGTGGCAAAAGAGGCATCACCACACAAGCATGCAGCTCCCAAGGCAACCCCATCTACCAAAGACCATGCCATTTAACCCAATCAATCCAGAAAAGAAAGTAGGCAGCAAAGTTGCTTAAAGCCAACTCTGAGAGCTAAACTTAAGCTCAAGGGACATGTAAAGGCCTGGGCTTATTATAATCGCATAATAAAGTGGTACAATTGATTTATTTAAACATTGCCTCACTGGCAATAACAAATATTCTTATATTAAAAACATTAACCTGAAGAATGGCAATAAATTCCCTTCAGAAGGACAGGTTGTAGCCTCTTTGTTCATCAGTAAAACCATGCCATCCACTGTCTAATGTAATAACACACACCCAGACTTCCATCCACAAACACTTAAATTAATTTTGGAGCATATGAGAAGCTTGTCTTCCAAACAATCAGTCGATAAGATTCAGCTCTGAGAATCATCAGCATCCAGAAAGAACAGCTCAACCCTTTTGATTCAAGTCCTAGAGATTTTTAGAACAAGACCAAGATTCATTGCTTAGGTAGAGAGCTGTTTTAAGTTACTTTATACCCACTTTCTCTTTTAACTTACTTAAATGAAAAGTACCCATCCTTTTGCCAATATATAATTTTTTCAATTTAACATAAAAAATAAAGGATTAAATATCAAGATGCTTTTCAAGGATGTGAAGAAAATGGAACTTTTATACACTGTTGGCGGTAATATAAATTCGTACAGCCATTATGGACAACGGTATGAAGGGTCTTCAAAAAATTAAAAATAGAACTGCTTTATGATCCAACAATCCTACTTTTGGGTGTATATCTGAAGGAAGTGAGATCAAAGTCTCAAAGAAGATCATTTTTGTTACCTTATTCACAATAGCCAGGATGTGGAAACAAACTAAGAGTCATTGAAGGATGAATGGATAAAAAAATATATACAATGCAAGAGTATTCAGCCACAAATGAATAAAGAAATCTTGCCATTTGCAACAACATGGATGAACTCAGAGGACATTATGCTAAGTGAAATGAGCTGTATCATCTCACTAATATGTAGAATATAAAAGAGTAAAACTCATAAGAAGAGCAGAATGGTGGCTGCCAGGAGCTGGAGGATTAAGGAAAAGGGGAGATATTGGTCAAAGGGTACAAAGTTTTAGTTGTAAGATGGATGAGTTCTAGGGACTGCCCTGGTGGTCCAGTGGATAAGACTCTGTGCTCCCAATGCAGGTGTCCCGGGTTTGATCCCTGCTCAGGGACCTAGATCCCACATGCATGCCACAACTAAAAGATACTGCATGCCATAACTAAGCATCAGTGCAGCCAAAATAAATAAAATAAATAATTAATAAATAAATATTAAAATAATAAATAAATAAACCCTTATAAAAAAGATGAATGAGTTCTAGGATCTAATCTACAGCATGGTACTGTACTTAATAATACTAGATTGTACACTTGCCATTGCTAAGAGAGTTCATCATAAGTGTTCTCACCTCACACACAAAAGATGGTAACTATGTGAGGTGATGGGCCTACTAATTCACTTGATTGCGACTATCATGTCACAATGTATATGTATATCAAAACATCATGTTGTATACCTTAAATATATACAATTTTGTCAATTATACCTTAATAAAGCTGGAGATAAAAAAACAAGATGCTTTTAATACCATTTTGTTATTGGGCATCAGGCAAGAAAAAGTAAAACTCAGAAGTCTGCAGAATAAAGCAAAGACAGGGAAGGGCTTGAGGCTGCATGTGAGGTGAAGGTGTGCTACAAGAGTGAAGGGAATGAAGAAAGGTCCACTGCAAACAAATGGGTATGTGTGTGTGGAGGGGGCAGGAGGGAGGGGCAGAGCAGGGGTTATAGGAGGAAGAAGGAAGTATAGCTGGAAAAACTGAAAAAGGAAGACAAACACTCTAGGGGAAAAAAAACCCCACAGTGGTTGCAAAGTAGAGAAAAAAATGAGACTCAAAATGGTGAAGTGGATGTTATTACTTGAGCACTTCTGCTAATAAGAATTTACTCAAAAAATTTGAGTCTAGAAATCTAGTATTTGCTTGCATCAATCAAAAAATGAAACTGGCCCTGGTTTCTTGTCAGAAATGAATGTAATTTCAAAAATTCTGTCCTTCAGGGACAGTACTATCCTAGCTATGTTGATCCACTAAAAGTAAAATCAATAAAACCCAAACTGAAAATGTCATTGGTGATGAAATCAGTCAAAAACTCCATAGGTTGAAAGCCACTAAATATGTCTGTTTAAGCATTTATGCTATGCTTAAACATGTTTGGAAAAATAAAATCTAAACATGGCTGAGATTTTACATCTAAATCCCTTCAACAGAAACATGTTGCAGAGAAGAGAGACATATTTTCTCAGCTAGAAGAAATTTCATGCAAATTAAATGTAAACCCCAGGAAGGACATGAGATGCTTTGAGATTTAGTAAAGCAACCTTGAGATGCTCCAGCAATAAGAGGAAGATCATCTCAATAATTATTTCCTAAACCCTTAATCTTCTAAAAGTTTACATGCTTTAATGGGTATGTAATACTTATTTCAGCTTAACTGTCTTAATAAAGAGTTTTTTTGTTTTTTTCTTTTTAAATTGAGACTGCCATGTTCTACTTATGAATGTGACACTAATGCAGTGTGACATCTGGTAGCCACACACCTAAATTGCAGGTTCCATATTTTGGAGAAATGAGTACATTCATTCTACAAACTGAAGTAACTAGAAGAAGCAAGAGTAAATAGCATATATTACATCCAAAGAGGGGCCTCTGGAGTGTGGAGTTCCAGAGTTTGGAGCTTCTTCAAAACCTGGGCAGGATTCCATATATATGTGTTAGCACACTGTATTTGTTCTCTTTCTGACTTACTTCACTCTGTATGACAGACTCTAAGTCCATCCACCTCACTACAAATAACTCAATTTCGTTTCTTTTTATGGCTGAGTAATATTCCATTGTATATATGTGCCACATCTTCTTTATCCATTCATCCGATGATGGACACTTAGGTTGCTTCCATGTCCTGGCTATTGTAAATAGAGCTGCAATGAACATTGTGGTACATGACTCTTTTTGAATTATGGTTTTCTTAGGGTATATGCCCAGTAGTGGGATTGCTGGGTCATATGGTAGTTCTATTT
>NW_021697285.1:0-1760 GCF_005190385.1 Monodon monoceros | reverse complement strand
AATTGTCAAAAATGTCAAAGGGTTTGAACACAAGTAAATAAGATCACTGTGGAACAACACTAAGTTATCCATTTAACCAAGGACACAATTAAGATTTCAAAGGCAGGCTTCCGGGAAGATGGTGGAAGAGGAAGATGAGAAGATCACCTTCCTCCCCACAGATACACCAGAAATACATCTACACGTGGAACAACTCCTACAGAACACCTACTGAGCACGGGCAGAAGACCTCAGACCTCCCAAAAGGCAAGAAAGTCCCCACGTACCTGAGTAGGGCAAAAGAAAGTGAATAAACAGAGACAAAATGATAGGGACGGGACCTGCACCAGTGAGAGGGAGCTGTGATGGAGGAAAGGTTTCCACACACTAGGAAGCCCCTTCGTGGGCGGAGACTGTGGGTGGCGGAGCGGGGGAGCTTCGGAGCCACGGAGGAGAGCTCAGCCACAGGGGTGCGGAGGGCAAAGCGAAGAGATTCACGCACAAAGGATCAGGGTCGACCGGCACTCACCAGCCCGAGAGGCTTGTCTGCTCACCCGCCAGGGAGGCCAGGGCTGGGAGTTGAGGCCTGGGCTTCAGTCAGAGCGCTGGGAGAGGACTGGGGTTGGCAGCATGAACACAGCCTGCAGGGGCTTAGTGCGCCACAGCTAGCCGGGAGGGAGTCCGGGAAAATGTCTGGACCTGCAGAAGAGGAAAGAGACATTTTCTTCTTTGTTTCCTTGTGGGCGAGGAGAGGGGATTAAGACTGCTGCTTAAAGGAGCTCCAGAGATGGGCGCGAGCCATTGCTAAAAGCGCGGACCCCAGAGACGGGCATTAGATGCTAAGGCTGCTGCTGCTGCCACCAAGAAACCTGTGTGTGAGCACAGGTCACTATGCACACCCCCTTTCCCGGGAACCTGTGCAGCCCACCACTGCCAGGGTCCCGGGATCCAGGGACAACTCCCCAGGGAGAATGCACGGCGCGCCCCAGGCTGGTGCAACGTCATTTTGGCCACTGACGTTGTAGGCTCGCTCGGCACTCCGTGCCCCACCCTCCCCCCGGCCCGAGTGAACCAGAGCCCCCCGAATCATCAGCTACTTATAGCCCGTTCTGTCTGAGAGAAGAACAGACACCTTCTGGCGACCTACATGTAGAGGCATGGCCCAATCCAAAGCTGAGACCCTGGGAGCTGTGAGAACAAAGAAGAGAAAAGGAAATCTCTCCAACAGCCTCAGAAGCACGGAATTAAAGCTCCACAATCAACTTTGACGTACCCTGCACCTGTGGAATACAGTAATAGACAACAAATCATCCCAAATTAATGAGGTGGATTTTGAGAGCAAGATTTATGATTTTTTTGCCTTTTCCTCTTTTTTTCAGTGTGTATGTATATGCTTCTGTGTGAGATTTTGTCTGTATAGTTTTGGTTCCACCATTTGTCCTAGGGTTCTATCAGTCCGTTTATTTTAATTATTTTTCTCTTAGTAATTATTTTTTATTTTAATAACTTTATTATATTTTATCTCACTTTATTTTACTTTATCTTCTTTCTTTCTTTTTTCCTTCTTTCCCACCTTCCTTCCTTCCACCTCCCTCCCTCCCTCCCTCCCTCCCTCCTTTCTTTCTTTCTTTCTTTCCTTCTTTGTTTCTATTTCTACTAATTCTTTCTTTCTACTTTTTCCCACTATTTTTCTGAGCTGTGTGGATGAAAGAGTCTTGGTGCTGCAGCCAGCAATCAGTGCTGTGCCTCTGAGATGGGAGAGCCAACTTCAGGACACTGGT
>NW_021697284.1:0-2596 GCF_005190385.1 Monodon monoceros | reverse complement strand
TGGAGAGGGTGTGGAGAAAAGGGAACCCTCTTGCACTGCTGGTGGGAGTGTGAATTGGTACAGCCACTATGGAGAACAGTATGGAGGTTCCTTAAAAAACTACAAATAGAACTACCAGAGAATCCAGCAATCCCACTACTGGGAATATACCCTGAGAAAACCAGAATTCAAGAAGATTCACGTACCAAAATGTTCATTGCAGCTCTATTTACAATAGCCCAGAGATGGAAACAACCTAAGTGCCCATCATCGGATGAATGGATAAAGAAGATGTGGCACATATATACAATGGAATATTACTCAGCCATAAAAAGAAACGAAATTGAGCTATTTGTAATGAGGTGGATAGACCTAGAGTCTGTCATACAGAGTGAAGTAAGTCAGAAAGAGAAAGACAAATACCGTATGCTAACACATATATATGGAATTTAAGAAAAAAAATGTCATGAAGAACCTAGGGGTAAGACAGGAATAAACACACAGACCTACTAGAGAATGGACTTGAGGATATGGGGAGGGGGCAGGGTAAGCCGTCACAAACCGAGAGAGAGGCATGGACATATATACACTACCAAACGTAAGGTAGATAGCTAGTGGGAAGCAGCCGCATAGCACAGGGAGATCAGCTCGGTGCTCTGTGACCACCTGGAGGGGTGGGATAGGGAGGGTGGGAGGGAGAGAGACGCAAGAGGGAAGAGATATGGGAACATATGTATATGTATAACTGATTCACTTTGTTATAAAGCAGAAACTAACACACCATTGTAAAGCAACTATACCCCAATAAAGATGTTAAAAAAAAAAACAAAACACTAACATTCCAATTATAGGGGTTCCAGAAGAGGAGGAGAAAAAGAAAGGGACTGAGAAAATATTTGAAGAGATTATAGGTGAAAACTTCCCTAATATAGGAAAGGAAATAATCCTGTCCGGGAAGCACAGAAAGTCCCATACAGGATAAATCCAAGGAGAAACATGCCAAGACGCATATTAATCAAACTGTCAAAAATTAAATACAAAGAAAACATATTAAAAGCAGCAAGGGAAAAACAACAAATAACACACAAGGGAATCCCCATAAGGTTAACAGCTGATCTTTCAGCAGAAACTCTGCAAGCCAGAAGGGACTGGCAGGACGTATTTAGAGTGATGAAGGAAAAAAACCTGCAACCAAGATTACTCTACCCAGCCACGATCTCATTCAGATTTCATGGAGAAATTAAAATCTTTACAGACAAGCAAAAGCTGAGAGAGTTCGGCACCAACAAACCAGCTTTACAACAAATGCTAAACGAACTTCTCTAGGCAAGAAACACAAGAGAAGGAAAAGACCTCCAATAACGAACCCAAAATAATTAAGAAAATGGAAATAGGAACATACATATCGATAATTACCTTAAACGTAAATGGACTAAATGCTCCCACCAAAAGATACAGATTGGCTGAATGGATAGAAAAACAAGACCCATATATATGCTGTCTACAAGAGACCCACTTCACACCTAGAGACACATACAGACTGAAAGGGGATGGAAAAAGATATTCCATGCAAATGGAAACCAAAGGAAAGCTGGAGCAGCAATTCTCATATCAGACAAAATAGACTTTAAAATAAAGACTATTAGAAGAGACAAAGAAGGACACTACATAATGATCAAGGGATCAATCTAAGAAGGAGATATAACAATTGTAAATATTTATGCACCCAACATAGGAGCACCTCAATACATAAGGCAAATAGTAACAGCCATAAAAGGGGAAATCGACAGTAACACAGTCATAGTAGGGGACTTTAACAACCCACTTTCACCAATGGACAGATCGTCCAAAATGAAAATAAATAAGGACACAAGCTTTAAATGATACATTAAACAAGATGCACTTAATTGACATTTATAGGACATTCCATCCAAAAACAACAGAATACTTATTTTTCTCAAGTGCTCATGGAACATTCTCCAGGATAGATCATATCCTGGGTCACAAATCAAGCCTTGGTAAATTTAAGAAAATTGAAATTGTATCAAAGATCTTTTCCAACCACAACGCTATGAGACTAGATATCAATTACAGGAAAAGATCTGTAAAAAATAAACACATGGAGGCTAAACAATACACTACTTAATAACAAAGTGATCACTGAAGAAATCAAAGAGGAAATAAAAAAATACCTAGAAACAAATGACAATGGAGACACGATGACCCAAAACCTATGGGATGCAGCAAAAGCAGTTCTAAGAGGGAAGTTTATAGCAATACAATCCTACCTCAAGAAACAGGAAACATCTCGAATAAACAACCTAACCTTGCACCTAAAGCAATTACAGAAAGAAGGATAAAAAAAAAAACCCCAAAGCTAGCAGAAGGAAAGAAATCATAAAAATCAGATCAGAAATAAATGAAAAAGAAATGAAGGAAATGATAGCAAAGATCAATAAAATTAAAAGCTGGTTCTTTGAGAAGATAAACAAAATTGATAAACCATTAGCCAGACACATCAAGAAAAAAAGGGAGAAGACTCAAATCAATAGAATTAGAAATGAAAAAGGAGAAGTAACAACTGACACTGCAGAAATACAAAAGATCATGAGAGATT
>NW_021697283.1:0-1047 GCF_005190385.1 Monodon monoceros | reverse complement strand
CAATACAAACCACATTCATGGATATGCTTCTTGATGATCTTTGTAATATTGTAACAGTTGACCATTTCCTCATGCCTCTTCACCTTAACTTCAACCTGGTTTTTCACTAATGACTTCACATTTCCTTCTCTAACACTTGGTTGTGGGCCTCTTTTCCAACTCCAACTCCAACTCGCATTTCACTCTGGAACCAAAGGAAGACTCACACCTTCCTGCTACAGTTGCAGATTATATAGACTAGAAAAAGGAAGGTTGCCAGATGGTGGTTTACATTATCTACAGACTGTCTCGGCTCAAGGTTAACTTCCCTGGGAGAAAACCCATAAACCCAGAAGCATCAAAAATAACCTGCATGTGCAGGGGGGAGACAGCTTTATTTGTCTCATTTTACATTCTTTCTGATTTCTGGGCCCTGGTGATTTATCTCCCATGGAATGGAACAAGGAGGGGAACAAGTAGGGACAGTCCCTTGGAGCTAAGAGAAACACTCCGGGAGGTTTTGAATCAGACTTGGTTTTTTGTTAGCCAAGTTACAGGAGAATTTTTAAAGTGGGGGGAAGGGAAGAAGGAAGCAGACCAGGAAAAGAATTTAAGCCATCATCTATAAACCAACAAAGCACTGATAGTTCCAAACATTATGTCACAAACTAAAATGACTGATGTAGGCTCCAGTGGTTTATAAAACCTATAAAAAGACTACACCAGCAAAGTCCCCATTTATCTGTAGAGTTCAGAAACTAAAACAAGGAATATTTTAGCTTAAAACCTTATCTCAAGAGAATCATATACACTTCACATGAATAAAAATACCTGAAACCAAACATTTTTAAAAGCTCCAATACCCAAAATATAAAGAAAAATATTAATCCAGAAGACTCAATCAATCCATGATAATCACAAAACGGCTGGGCAATCTCTATCTCCCTTCCACACTAACCATCCATCCCATGGAAGACCAAGGGAGATCAGACCTTCCAGACTTACCTTCCAGACCTTCCAGACACCTGGATGCTGCAAAATTCTATGGAGACTCCTTGTGGAACAGCA
>NW_021697282.1:0-1014 GCF_005190385.1 Monodon monoceros | reverse complement strand
CCACATGATGGCTGCAATTTTGATGGCTGTGTCCTTCAGATTGCCCAGAGGCTAACAGAAGCAGAATGCAATTAGTAAAGGCTCTACTTCTCATATTGAGGTTGGTTTCAGCTTCAAACTTCTTTATTTCTCCTTGCACCCTCACTTTTCTGCAACCCTTCCTGATAACAGAAAACTGATAAGTTAAATGGACCACGGAGATGATAAACACTATGTAAAACTGATAGACCACCAGGCAATTTTCCTTTTATAAAGAAAACCTTCTATTTCTTAATGATTATTCTTAGCTACTAGCCATTTCTACTCACCAAGATCATCCATCACCCGTGAGAAACAATACTGGTGACAAATTAATGCAGCAACCGGGGCACAAAGGGTCCCTGAGACCACCGTTCTGTCTACTAAACCTACATCCCACCTACTTCACTCTTTCCTTTTTCAAAGTGAAAAAGATGATCTTCTTTGCTAGTACTGTAATGATCTTGTTACATGCACTGGTTGAATTCATATGGAATTATTTCCCGCCTTGTAGGAAATTAAATGTGCTTTAAAATTATAATGTGCTACCAACTGGGTTTTTATGTTCAAAACTCCTGGGGTCAGATTCATGTGGGGCTCTCCCTTTATATTTTGACACTAAGAGAGAAAATGCTTTACAGTCAGATCTATTACCAGTATGAAAGAGCAACTGAAGAACTTGCCTCTCTGTGTTTATCAGCATCTATTGGGCAATAAGAGACAGCTGAGCCCTGCTGTAGGCAGAACAGAGGGCAAAGTCTGGCATTTGGGCTTCCAGCTATGGCACTTCCTGACTCAGCAAGGACCCTTGTCTTTCCAGCCTCGCACCCTCTCAGGCCATGACTGAGATGACTTCCAAAGTTAATTCTGTATTTTATATATCTCATGTCTTGACTATTATCTCTGAATACAATCACAATACTGTATAGCTGTTATTATACACATGATATATATCATACATATTAGTATAAATCCTAATAATAACTTTATTTTATG
>NW_021697281.1:633-1160 GCF_005190385.1 Monodon monoceros | reverse complement strand
GCTAAAACTAACCCATACCCTAACACGTACGCTCACCCTAAATCGTTGTCGTACACTAACCTGTACCCTAAACCGCCCCAGTCCCCTAACCCTAACCCTAATCATAACCCTAACCCTAACCTTTACTCGAAGCCTTAGCCTAAACCATCCCATAATACTCACACGTACGCTAACACTAACCCGTACCCTAACACGTACGCTCACCCTAAAGCGTTGTCGTAACCTAACCTGTACCCTAAGCCAGCCCCGTCCCCTAACCCTAACCCTAACCCTAACCGTAACCCTTACCCGAAGGCTTACGCTAACCCGTCCCCTTATCCTAACCCGTACGCTAACACTAAACCGTATCCTAACACGTACGCGCCCCCTAAACCGTTGTCGTACCCTAACCTGTACCCTTAACTGTCCCCGTCCCCTAACCCTAACAATAACCCTAACCCTTACCCGAAGCCTTACCCTAACACGTCCCCTAATCCTAACACGTACGCTAACACTAACCCGTTCCCTAACACGTACGCTCACCCTAA
>NW_021697280.1:0-9312 GCF_005190385.1 Monodon monoceros | reverse complement strand
TGTCTTTTGGTCTTGTTTATGGTTTCCTTTGCTGTGCAAAAGCTTTGAAGTTTCATTAGGTCCCATTTGTTTATTTTTGTTTTTATTTCCATTACTCTAGGAGGTGGGTCAGAAAGGATCTTGCTGTGATTTATGTCATAGAGTGTTCTGCCTATGTTTTCCTCTAAGAGTTTGATAGTTTCCGGCCTTACATTTAGGTCTTTAATCCATTTTGAGCTTATTTTTGTGTATGGTGTTAGGGAGTGATCTAATCTCATACTTTTACATGTACCTGTCCAGTTTTCCCAGCACCACTTATTGAAGAGGCTCTCCTTTCTCCACTGTACATTCCTGCCACCTTTATCAAAGATAAGGTGTCCATATGTGCGTGGGTTTATCTCTGGGCTTTCTATCCCGTTCCATTGATCTATCTTTCTGCTTTTGTGCCAGTACCATACTGTCTTGATTACTGTAGCTTTGTAGTATAGTCTGAAGTCAGGGAGCCTGATTCCTCCAGCTCCTTTTTTCGTTCTCAAGATTGCTTTGGCTATTCGGGGTCTTTTGTGTTTCCATACAAATAGCGAAATTTTTTGTTCTAGTGCCAGGCAGATTCTTAACCACTGTGTCACCAGGGAAGCCCAGCATTTTCATTTTTAAAAGTTCTTGAGGGCTCTTAATCTTATTACTTGGTATCTACAGAGCCTGAAAGATTTGGTGCTGTCATCTTCCCAACTCACAGACTGAACTCAAGTTACACTCACAGCCAGACAGCTCTGTCCTTTTGGAAACACACCAAGGATTAAAATTTACGAAAACACATGTTCTGTCCAGGGAGAGAGGCCACTCAGGCAAGGAAAGTCCAGTTAATTCCACTGACCTTTTTTTTGGCCAAAGGTGAGGATGGTTGGAGGTGACACCCTGGTGGGCAGCTGGGGACAACGTCATGGGGGCGGGGGTTGGAGGTGTGGATGGGGGAAGGAGATTTGCATGTCAGTGAACCATGTGTATCTCAGAACAACTCGGCTGCTTCTGAACATGTGGCTTATTCGTGCATTTTAGTAACTGTGGGTCTTGGAGCTACCACTTCCCTCTTTGGTTTGATACCTGGAAGCTTCGAGTCCAATGTGAGCCTCTCTCTCGAGGGGGGCCGTAGAGAGCTCTATGCCCATTGTGGTGCTCATCCGATCTTGGGCTGTATTACTTTTCTGCCCTTATTTCCCCTTTACTGTCACTCTTAACTATTTTATTCTTTTATATGCATTTTTGAAAGTTACCTCCAAGCCCTTGGGGAACAGGGCAGGGTAAAAAGAAGTAATTTTTAAGAACAGGGTGTATATCAATAGCATTTAAAACGTTCATCGGGTCTACGCTAAAGAGATAGTCTGAAATACCCAACTGGGTTTTGCGGGTCAAGATGTTTATCATAGCATTATTTGTAATAAAGAAAAACTGAAAAGAACTGGAGTCTTTCATAAATAGGGGAACAGTTGAATAACCTATGATACATGATGGACTTTTATACAGCCATTAAAATGATACATATAAACAGTTCATGACAACAGGGACAGATGCTTATGTTACAATGTCAAGGCGACAAATACAAGTTAAAAATGACATACACCTCACTGCACATGCACCCACATGCCCTTCTGATACTTGCAGAAGTAACGAACATTTGCCTTTTTTTCTGAAGTGGGAATGCATTATGTACTTATAATAACTGCATTATTCCCTAAAGACATAAAGTCGTATGACATTCAGTATGATCACACCTATGTAAAATCAATGAAAAACAAACCAAAATATACATAGGAAAAAGATGGGCAAGAAACAGCCCAATATGTTAATAGCAGTTGTCTCTGGGATAAGCCTATAGGTAAATTTTTCATTCCTTTTAAAGTTCACTCTTTTTTAAAAAAAACTTCACTTTTTTTTTTTTTTTTTTTTTTTTTTTTTTTTTTTGCTGTACGCGGGCCTCTCACCGTTGCGGCCTCTCCCGTTGTGGAGCACAGGCTCCGGACGCCCAGGCTCAGCGGCCATGGCTCACAGGCCCAGCCGCTCCGCGGCATGTGGGATCTTCCCGGACCGGGGCACGAACCCGTGTCCCCTGCATCGGCAGGTGGACTCTCAACCACTGCGCCACCAGGGAAGCCCTAAAAACTTCACTTTTAATAACAGAGATTTGTACAATTCAGGCAGCTTATGTTCGCTCTCCTTTCTCCCCAACAGTATCATCCAGGTAAAAGATGAGATTGCCTGGCCCCTACCTACAAACTCTCCTTTAAGGATCTCCCCCACCACAGGTGCTTCTGTGATCCCCTGTGACCACACCTGGAACTCACCTGGGAACCACTGCGGGGGGGGGGGGGGGGGGTTACAAAACCTACACTGAGAGGTCCAGGTCATGAGGGATCCCCCCACCCGAAGAAATAGGAAATAGCAGCTGTGAGTGACCACTCCCCAGATTCTAAAGCGCCAGCCATATTCTGAAAGGTTGGGATCCTCCCATCTCTCTGAATAAGTCCTGATCCCTCATGCCAAGAGCAGACACAGGCTTTCGGCTGAAATTATCTTCTACACGGGGCCAGAAACAAGCCTATTTTGAAAACACAGTAGGTGTAGTTTAAAAAAGGTTCTGATCCTTCCAAGTAGGGAAGCTGCAGCTGGTGTTTTGACAGTGTTCAGACTGTGGGTGTGGAAGCATTTTACAATGTCTATTTGTAAATGCCTTTCACTGTATTTATAGACGTTTACAACAAAGCTAATGAATGTCAGTTCCGAAAAATAGCAGAAGTTCTGAAATTCTTCAAAGCACACGTTTGGAGCGGGTGACACCCAATGAGGCTGCAGCCCTCGATGGTCCCTGCTCTCCTCCAGTCTGCCCAACACATGGGTACCATTTTGGCAAAAAGGATGTTACTAAATTCAACAAAAGAGGAAAAAGCTCATACTTTTGTAGTTTACTAGATCCTGCGAGGGCTTGTTTTTTTTTTTTTTTTTATGGTGAGTTTCTATGCCCACAGCTGTTAAATAAAGGGAGAAAATAGAAGAAAGCAGGCACATCCCCATATAGCCAAAGATATTGGAACATGGTTGTCCTTACTCATCTCTGATTGTTAAATCAAAATAATGTTATTTTCTTGTATTTCTTCAGCAGGTTTGGTTATGGATATTTAAAACACGTGACTTGGATAGGCAACTAGCAACTAAGAGTCTCCTTGCTTCTCTGGCCAGGGACCCTAAATCGCAGGGAACAGGTTGACCGCCCAAGGACACCCAGCAGCAGTAAGTGGAACCGACAATCCCACAGAAGTAACGGCAGCACCTACGCTTTACTGACTGCCTGCCACAAGCCAGGCACTAGGATAAGCTCCTTCCGTGTATGATTCAATCGCCCCAACTGCCCCTTGAAGTAGCTACTCTGCATGGCACCCAGAGCCCCCTTCTGTGAAGGGCTGGTCACCCCCGCCGGTAGAAATGCTGTTGGCCCCTCCAGGGACTACCTCAGCTGCAGAGAGCCTCCTTGGCCTTTCCAGCGTGGCCCACATTTCACGGTATAAAAGTCTCAGCCATCTCAGCCCAACATAAGACAACTCGGAGGGGCCATTTTAGCCCCAAAGCCCCCATGGACTTGGCCGAGGCTTTGGGGAGCCAGCATCACAACTTTTCTCCCTCTGCCCAAAGCGGCTTCCTTCTCCCTCCCCACAGGCACTGAACCCTACACAGGTCTCGCATACTAAAATTTGCTTCCTGGAGAAGCCCACCTGTGTGGCCCTTCTTTTCATTATATAGATCAGGAAACTCAGGCTCAGTGAGATGAAGTCACTTGCTGACAAAAGGTCATGAAACTAGTTGAATGGTGGGATTCTGGATTTGAACCTACTAACTCTGCCTCCGGAGCCCAAGCTCTTGACCACTTCTCAAAGCTGCTTCACTCAGCCTCTTGGTCCTGGAGATGGTGAGTCACCGAGGATGCCAGACAGCCTGTGTCACCGCAGCTCACTGCCAGCTGGGTAAATCGCCTTTGCTCCCCGAGTTAAAAAGTACTACTAATAAACAAAAATCCCATACCCAACCCACCAAGGGGGGCCTGCTCCTTCCACTCAGACCTGAGACGTGAGATGGGGCATGTGAACGGTTGGAAATGTGGAAGATGCGCCATGTGCATCCCTTGAGAACATGAGCTCAGCCAGTGGCATGCCCCAATTTAGCCCAAGTTGGGACAGTTAAGCCAAGACATGTGGCCTGGAAAAGATGCTGAAGTGCACAGGAAGCCGAGGCAAGCAAACAAGTGAATAAATAAATGAACAGCAGCACTGACAGCAGCAACTAAAAACCACCAAAAAGACCCCACACGCTTCTGGAGGTGAGTGGGGGGTGAAGGGAAAAAGAGCGGACTGATTCCTAGCAAGCAAAAGATCCCAAGTCCAGATGATGAATCTTTTCTGCAGTCTCCGCTCCCTGCCCTCAGAAGGATCTATTACCATAATGTAAATGTCTGGGTTTTAAGTGCCTAAAAATTGTTATGGGGGCAAAAAAAAAAAAAAAAAAGGTTGGGAAAAAAAGGAAAGGAAAAAAAAAAAAAAAAGCCCCATCCCCTGTACACAGAAAACCACTGAGGTGCACCCTTTGAATCCTCCATTTTTCCCCAGCTTTCATCCCACCTGGGAGTTATCTACTCATAGGGACGATGACAGATGTGAAGTTTCTAGAGAAACGACTAGAGATACCCTCTCTTCTCTCTTGCTCCAACCCCTTGCTCCTGGTCCAATCATGTGCTGAGGATGTGAGGTCAATGGAGATGAACGCTCCCTCCCTGCTTTCCTGGCTGCCCGCTCACAACATCTCAGACTTAGGCTCTGACTATTAAAACTGGGTATTTGTTTTTCTCTTTCTGACTTACTTCATTCTGTATAACAGACTCTAGGTCCACCCACCTCACTACAAATAACTCAATTTCATTTCTTTTTATGGCTGAGTAATATTCCATTATATATATGTGCCACATCTTCTTTATCCATTCATCTGTCGATGGATACCATATGCTAACACATATATATGTAATCTAAAAAAAAAAGGTTCTGAAGAACCTAGGGGCAGGACAGGAATAAAGACTCACATGTAGAGAATGGACTTGAGGACACGGGGAGGGGCAAGGGTAAGCTGGGATGAAGTGAGAGTGTGGCATGGACATATATACACTACCAAATGGAAAACCAATAGCTAGTGGGAAGCAGCCACATACCACAGGGAGATCAGCTCCGTGCTTGGTGACCACCTAGAGGGGTGGGATAGGGAGGGAGGGAGGGAGACGCAAGAGGGAGGGGATATGGGGATATCTATATACATATAGCTGATTCACTTTGTTATAAAGCAGAAACTAACACACCATTGTACAGCAATTATACTCCAATAAAGATGTTAAAAAAAAAACAACTGGGTAAAGATTACCTGGCTCAGGTCCCCATTTTATTACAGACGAGGGTCCTGGGCTCTAAGGCTGGGAGTTATGAGCCCAAGGCCACACAGCTAATTGGTAGCAAAGCTAAAACTGGATGGAAGCTTCTTGACGCCCAGCCCTGTATTTGCCCACCACACTTGGGGCGGTAATAATCAAAATGCACGTGTTTGATGCTTCTAGAGATTTTTCTCTTGCAAATAAGCAACATTAAGAGGGCTCCGCCCATCTGTGGAGGGAGCAGAGATGAAGCCAGTCCTTCAGAAGCGTTCTGTGAGGGGCCGTTACTGCCCGGGGAGGTTGAATCCTTCCTTCAGGAAAGGACAAAATTGCAGCAGCAATGGGCCCAGTTTCCTTTGCTCATCAGCGGGAGGGCAGGAGCAGCCTCGCTCCCCTTTCCCAGAAATGTGGATCCGAAGGCTCTGCTGCTCCCGTGGAGCCCCTACACACTCACCCCACGGCCTAAAATGTTCCAGGAATCACAGGCATTTTTTGACTACGAACTTCCCGTCTAAATGTGGGGCAGCCTGAGCGAGGCCAGGGGCGCAGGAAGCGGGAACCGGAGTGGTTTTCCTGGCAGCTCTCCCCTTGCACTGTGTCCTTGTTCGGATGAGCACAAACAGGCTGGGCTATTTATAGTTGGTGAAGACACGTTGGAAGGTGATGGGGCATTGCCCACTCAGTTCCCCTCCAAATTTCTGTTCTCTATGCAGACTCTGCAAGTGTGGGTGGCAACAGGCCTCCGTCTAGAGCCCATCCAAGGGCACAAGCCCCATGCCCTTAAGGCCGAAGGACGATGACACCCGCAGCTCCCATCGGCAAACCCACAGCTGGGCCTCCCAGAGGGGCAAGGGGCTTTAGATGCTTGGAGGCGGGGATCTCATCAGCGCACAAGTCTGAGAAAAGTTTGTGGGGTGTCACCTGGAGGAAGAGTGTTCAAAAAAATAGCCCATGGGAAAAGCGTTATATGAACCAATTAGTACGTGTGCCCGTGCAGGGCGTTAATATCCCCTACTGATTCCTTGCCTGCCTCTGGCCGTCACTGGCAGGAAAATCAATGTGGCTCAGTCTGAGCTGAGGCTAAGCCCATCACTACTGTTGTTGGATCTTGCTGCAGGGAATGAAATTTATTCTAGGTGAGGATGGAAAGACGTATGGAGAGAAAGTTATACATACAAATGAAATGAGGCCAGCAAATAAGGTAGACATTTCTACAATGTGACAAGGTATTTTCCCCTGTGGGATTCCTATGCTCCATAAACCACCCACCCTTCCTCAGTGCCCAGCCTTCCCTGACGCTCTTGCGGCTCTGCTTCCACTCCCTAGAGACCTCTCGATGTGCGGTCTGAGGGCGTCCGTGTTTCCTCGCTCCCTCGGGGCTGCTGAGCATGACCTGTTTGTCACCACGTGGCAACTCCTCTCCCTACAAGGTCACCCACTGAGCTCTCTCAAGGGAGGAAAAAAGATTGGTTGAGGGCCTCACAAGGGCCAGGAGAAGAACTAGGTGCCCTAGGAGTGGCAACGGAAACTGAGACACAGAGAGGTGTGTACCTTGCCTGAAGCTACAGGGTAAGGAAGCAGAGGGGTGGGCTTTCCACACTGGTGGGCCTGGCTCCAAAGCCCAGTAAGCAGTGGGTGGGCAGGAGGCATGTCTCGCCTGGTTACTGTAGTTAACTACCACCCAGAAGAGGGCCTAGCCAAACGGAGGCACTTGATGAATTTCTGAAATAACGAATGACACCACACACAGCACACACACAAACACGCACGCACACACACACAGAGCACACACATACACACTGGATCCATATCTAGCACCCAATTTCCACCTTTCCCCCATAGCCGAGTTTATCACAAGACAAGTCTACACGTGCTTGGTAGCCCACCTGTTCTTTCTTCAACTCAACCCTGAGTCTCTCTCTTACCCCCAACTATTGTATAGAAACCACTTGACTGGGATCACCAAGGGCCAGCTAGTGACCGAAGCCCCTTCAGTCTCCCCGGCTATCACTTTGGTGGAGGTTCTCATAGTGGGCTTGGCTAACCAGCGGCGGCAGCAGCCCCGGGAGCTTGCTAGAAACGCAAATTCTCAGGCCTGAACCCAGACCTCCTGAATCAGAAACTTGGAGAGCAGCGATCTGTGTTTTAACAAGACCGCAGGTGATGCCAACGTACACTCAAGCGTGAGACCCACTGGCCGGTAGGGGCTCCACCCTCCCTTCTCGTGGCTTCCACGGCCTTGCAGTCCACTCACCCTTTTCCACAGCTCCTCGTCCTTCCTCCGCCCTGTAAGTAATGGTTTTCCCCACTGTTGCCTGTACTCTCTCCTCTTCTTCTCTGTAATCTCCTGGAGTGATTATAGCCATTCCATGGGTGTAACTACCATCTGTGAGCCAATGACACCCACCTCTGTAATTTCTAGCCAAGGTCTCTCTCCTGAACTCTCCAAAGACATGTCTTGGTCCTGACTTGTAGAAAAGAAGGGAAACACTCAAACACCACATGCCACATCCCTAGGAATCTTTGAAAAGACATTTAGAATACTTGAGCAATCCAAACTCAAAATGATGGCCTGACCACCCAGGTACACATTCTATCTGCCTGCTTAGGGAACATTTGTGCGCACTCTAGCTATCTTTCTTTCCCTTTTTTTTTTTAAATTAAATGATTGATTAGCTTAGAGCTAATAAGAGCAAAGGTCTTTTTTAGTGTGTTCTTTTGGTGGGCATGGGGACCACACACCTCACAGAACCACCAGGACCTAGAAGTTTACTTTCTGCTAATTTGTATCCTGAGGGGCTTGAAGCAGCTGGGATGCCTATGTAAATCTAAAGAAAAATTAACTTCGGTGTGGGTAAGTTGGTCTCCAGAGAGACATCTGCCCTTCCCTAAGCACTTAGTCGATATTTGGCATATAAATGTTTACTTAATCTTTGCCTCAAGCTAAAATGTCTCAGGGCTCGTCACTAATCTCCCAGTGTTTCCCTGGTATCCAGGGCTCCCTCTTCATTACAAGGAAAAAATGTGCAATTCCACTGTTGCTCTCCCTGGATCCGTGTTCCAGTTCTCTCCATATAGCCTTCAGCCTTTCATGGGAAATGTACCTGGTGTGTTTAAGATTTAAAGCAATAGACCATCTGCAAGTGGCACAGGTCTGGGAAGCCACTAGGCCTCCTGCCCACAGCCTGGTGTCCAAGACCCACTTGCGAACCTTCTCACTGAGATTCCTCCTCTGACACAGGCTTCCACATCTGAAGTCAGTGGACAGTGCCCTCTGCGATGCTTGAGCCACAGTAAGCAACTCCATCCATCTGGAACCTCTTGACTTAATGACCTGCTACCGCCCTGACTATTGAAACTTTCTTATCATTGACTGTCATCAACTCCCAGAACACCCCGATATCCACCTGGGAGGACACTGGCTTCGAGAACATCAGCCTCACCTCATTTCAGCTCTTGCCATCTTCCTGAGCCTATGAGAGCCATGTGGGCAATCCATCCCCTCCCTCCCCTGGTCCCTTCAGCCCTTACGACCTTCATTCATCCTCAGTCACCCACATTCAGGGCGCCTCCCTCTGTGGATATGTCCATCTTCAGACCCACTCTGCCTCTGAAATTGTGGGCACCAACTTCCCCTTCCTGACCAGCATCTCCAGTACTTCTGGCCATCGACTTTCCCCACTTCCTGCTTCCACTCCATCCCTGCTCAGCTCACCTCCTCTTACTCTTTTAGCTTCACTTCCTTCCTCTCAGTCCCAGACTATCACTCAAGCCCCGCCTCCACCAGCCCCGCCCCTATCACTCAGGCCCCGCCTCCACCAGCCCCGCCCCTATCACTCAGGCCCCGCCTCCACCAGCCCCGCCCCTATCACTCA
>NW_021697279.1:0-1232 GCF_005190385.1 Monodon monoceros | reverse complement strand
CTAGATATAAATTACAGGAAAAAATCTGTAAAAAATACAAGCACGTGAAGGCTAAACAATACACTACTTAATAACCAAGAGATCACTGAAGAAGTCAAAGAGGAAATCAAAAAATACCTAGAAAAAAATGACAATGAAAACACAACGACTGAAAACCTATGGGATGCAGCAAAAGCAGTTCTAAGAGAGAAGTTTATAGCAATACAATCCTACCTTAAGAAACAAGAAACATCTCAAATAAACAACCTAACCTTACATCTAAAGCAATTAGAGAAAGAACAAAAAACCCCCAAAGTTAGCAGAAGGAAAGAAATCATAAAGATCAGAGCAGAAATAAATGAAAGAAACGATAGCAAAGATCAACAAAACTAAAAGCTGGTTCTTTGCGAAGATAAACAAAATTGATAAATCATTAGCCAGACTCATCGAGAAAAAAAGGGAGAAGATTCAAATCAGTAGAATTAGAAATGAAAAAGAAGAAGTAACAACTGACACTGCAGAAATACAAAGGATCGTGAGAGATTACTACAAGCAACTCTATGCCAATAAAATGGACAACCTGGAAGAAATGGACAAATTCTTAGAAATGCACAACCTTCCGAGACTGAACCAGGAAGAAATAGAAAATAAGAACAGACCAATCACAAGCACTGAAATTGGTGATTAAAAATCTTCCAACAAACAAAAGCCCAGGACCAGATATCTTCACAGGCGAATTCTATCACACATTTAAAGAAGATCTAACACCTGTCATTCTCAAACTTCCAAAACATAGCAGAGGGAGGAACACTCCCAAACTCATTCTATGAGGCCACCATCACCCTGATACCCAAACCAGACAAAGATGTCACAAAGAAAGAAAACTATAGGCCAGTATCACTGATGAACATAGATACAAAAATCCTCAACAAAATACTAGCAAACAGAATCCAACAGCACATGGAAAGGTTCATACACCATGATCAAGTGGGGTTTATCCCAGGAATACAAGGATTCTTCAACATACGCAAATCAATCAATGTGATACACCATATTAGCAAATTGAAGGAGAAAAGCCATATGATCATGATCATCTCAATCGATGCAGAGAAAGCTTTCAACAAAATTCAATACCCATTTGTGATAAAAACCCTGCAGAAATGTAAATGGTTTAAATGCTCCAACCAAAAGACATAGACTGACTGAATATTTATAGGACATTCCATCCAAAAACAACAGAATACACATTCTTC
>NW_021697278.1:0-2060 GCF_005190385.1 Monodon monoceros | reverse complement strand
GTCAATGCACCGTTTATACCAGCACACACACACACACCTCACTGTGGCTCAATGCCAAGCCCATACAACTAAACAGACACACAACCTTGGCTAACTGAGACAAAATGAACTCTGTATACTAGCACATACAAACACATGGCTCAATGTGAGTCAATGAATAGCCTATACACGCACACACAAGCACAGAAACACACCTCACTGGGACTCAGTGCACAGTCTATAGCAGCACACACACACACACACACAAACACACCCCAGTGACTCAAATAAAGCCCATACCCGCAGACACACTCACATATACACACACAAATGTCTCAATTGATTCAATGCACAATCTTTAGCCGCCCTCCCACACAGACACACATACAACTCAGTGACTCAATGCAAAGCCCATATGAGCACAAACACACACACACCTGATTCAATGCTCCACCCATACCAGTGCACACACACACAAACACACACACACACACACATGCACCCACACGGCTCATTCTGACTCAATGTACTGTACATACCAGCACAAACACAGGCAACACATTTCACTGTAACTCAATGCTCAGACTGTACTTGCACACACACAAGGCTCACTCTGAGTCAATGCACAGCCTATACGAGCACACACACACTTACAAAATTCACTGTGACTCATTCACTGCCTATATCAGCACTCAGACACACACACAATTCTCACTGTTACGCAATGAACAGTCTGTACCACCACACACACACACACATACACCTCAGTGTTGCAATTCAAAGCCCATACCAGCACAGAAACACACAAACCTGTGATTCAATGCTGTTTTTACCAGCACACACACACACACACACACCCATGGCTCATTGTGACTCAATATGCACTTCATACCAGCATAAACACACACAGGCAACACATCTCACGGTAACTCAGTGCTCAGAGTGCAGTACACACACACACAACAACATGCACATGGCACACTGTGACTCAATGCTCAGCCTATACCAGAACACATACACACAGAAAGATGCACTCAATGCACCACCTATACTGTGACTCAATGAACCACCTATACCATCACACACACACACACACAAACACACCTGGCCCACTGTGACTCAGTGTACAGCCTATACCAGCAGACAAACATACAAACACACATACATGGCTCACTGACTCAATGCACAGTCTGTATTTGCACACACACAAGGCTTACTGTGAATCAATGCACAGCCTATACCTCCACACAAACACACATACAGACACTCACACACACAATTCAGTGTGACTCAAGGCAAAGCCTATAGCAGCACATTCACCCACACACACACACATCCCGGTGTCTCAGCGCATAGCATATAGTATCACACACACACATACACCTCACTGTGACTCAATGTGCAGCCTGTACCTGCACATACACACACCTCACTGTGACTCAATGCGCTGCCTATACCAGCACACAAGTACACACACACACACAGCTCACTGTGACTCAATACAGAGCCTACACCATCACATACACACACACACACAAACACACAGCTCACTGTTACTCAACGGTCAGCCAATAGCAGTGCACACACACAAACACACTAGCTCTGCTCAATGTGGATAAAACCAAGTCCATACCAGCACAGGCACACACAAATTACACAATACACTGTGACACAATGCACAGTCTATACCAGCAAATACACACAGACACACACATATCACAGATCTGTGACTCAGTGCTCAGATTATCCCAGCCTCCCACACACACTCAGCTCACTGTGACTCAATGCACAGCCAGTAACAGTACACACACTCACATATACACACGCATAGGGCACAGTATGACCTAAGGAACAGCCTATAGCATCACACATACACACACACACCTCAGTGACACAATGTTCAGCCTGAACCACAGCACACCCACACGCATACATAAATATGCATACACACAAAAATACAGCTTGCTGTGATTCAATGCACAGCCTATAGCAGCACACACTCACAGACACCTGTCACTGTGACACAAAGCGTATCCTATACCAGTACATACACACACAAAGACCCACCTTCTGTGACTCAA